>NC_063162.1:119388018-119689893 GCF_023159225.1 Perognathus longimembris pacificus
TCACTTCGTTTTCTGGTGGTTAATTGGAGATGAGAGTCTCATGGACTTTCCTGCCCGGTCTAGCTTTGAACCATGACGCCCAGATCTCAGCCTCCTGGGTAGCTAGGATTATAGGCATGAGTCACTGATGCCAGGTGTTTTTTTTAAAGGCAAAGTTCTGGAAATACTTTAATGACCAGTCTTAGAAATCTGCTCAAAATACAACATCACAGGAAGTGGTACTGCTGTGGCTCAAAGTGTTAGAGTGCTATCCTTGAGCAAAAGAGCTCAAGGACATGAGTTCAAGCTTCACAACCAAAACCAAGCCAAAATATCTGCAATAGTACCCAAATAAGGAAATACAAGCTAAAAGAACATTGCAGTTAGACAGGTATTTATTTTACCATCCTTTTTTCCTTTAAAAATATTTTATGATAATAAAAACATTTTGAACAACACAACATGAAGTCATTTACTGAAAGAATTTGTGGGTCTATATGCATACAAAATACATACTAATGTTTTGTTATTGCCACTATCCAGAGATAGATACTCAATGTATTTATGCTGCTATTAGTAAGTGGTTATATTATAGGTGATTATTAATTTTTCCTCCATTAGCCCATCTTTCCTAAATTCATATTCCAGGTAAGTCTGCTGTTCAGTTGCTATTTTTCTGGCCTATCATCATAAGTATTTCTGAGGCTAAAACATTTTAAAACATTTTAACATTTAACATATTGCACTTCTCTGCCTACATAAATAAAATAGTGATTTTATGACTCAAAGACTTGTCAAATAAGGATGACATCTAGTCAGGGCCTGTTGAATAAATATATTCAATAAAATTTGTTTTCCAAAAGCCCTTATAATTAAAAATCAGGGAACAATGAAAATAATCATGAAGCCCAGCTACCAACCCACTGAATTTTAGTTGCTGTCAATGTAACACAATTCTAACATAATGAGATTATTTGGAATCTCCTTCAAAGTCACTTAACTGAAAATAGCTTTACATAGAAATACGTATCTCTAAGAATGTAAAACATGTCTTATACAAATTTCACAAGCTCTTCCCAATTCTGTCCCTGCAAAGATGGAGCTCAATAATACCTTCACTTTGACAGACACGTTCAAAAGAGAAGCACAATTTTATTTATATAGATAAAAACATGCAATACTTAGAGCATCCAAGTAATGGATTAAAGTATTCTGAAAATAATCAAGGGGAGGAACTTCCCATTGCCACTAATTCTCATTTAAAAGACAAATGAAACTCCAGATTCTCATTTACCATTTTGGAAGTTAGAAGTGGTAGCATATTGTTAAAATGACATAATAAAGACTCCAGTTTCTCCACTCCTGTGTAGGACAAACATTCCACAGTGCTGGGACAGGTACACTTGCCCACAGGTGGATGACCTCCCTTGCTCGAATGTGTTACACCCAGTGGGGTTCATGCAGTAAAAAGCATGTTGTGGTCCACATGAGGCTGCTGTGAATTGCTCTAAACCTCTAAGCAGCAGCCAATCATTTCCTGCTGTAAATCTCATCAAACTAGCCCTAACCCTTTCGTGGCCACTATCAGCCAGCACCCCATTCAAACTCTCAAAAGCAGCAAAAGGGCACACAGGTTAAAAGTAGTGGGATGCCACAGCCAGCTGGGGAGCAGGGATATCTTAAAAACTTCTCTGCTTTGCCTTTATCCCCAAATTTCAACAACAGCCGATGGTATATAGAAGAGGAGATAATCATCTCATACGTGGTGTTCAAAATCAAAGGGAAGAGAGAGAAACGTAGCCACCACCTCTGCACGTGATTATCGAGTTTTTTCTTCCTGCACCAAGGGAAGTCGGCTTCCTCTTTCAACCACAGCCAGCTGGGTTTCCAGAGGTGCCAAGCTGGGATTTACTGAGCACACACCCACTAGTTTGACTTCCATGCTGCACACAAAACTCAGCCACTGCTTTTGGGTGGGAAGGAACTAAAAAAGAGGAGGGTCCTGGCTTGAAGCCTGGCAGTCCTAAAAACGTAGCCCGCATCAACCCATTGTGGTCAAACTGGCGTCTCTATACAGAATCAGAGCTCCAAGCCAAAAACGGTTAAGTCTCACAGGATTCAGAGATGGCTTTGCCTTAAAGGAGATCTTTTTTCTAAAAACGACATTCTGTCTGTGAGTGGATTTATTCTACAAACACCATATAAGCACAGCACATGCCAGGAAGGCTTTTCTTCTCTAAGGTTGATCTACAGTGAGCTGAGCAAGAGTTAAGTGAGGAGGTCCCAAGTCTTAAGTTTCTGATTCCCACAACTTCAAGAGATTGGGTTCTGTTAACCATAAAATAAAATTCAGCATTCCTAAAATTGTTTCCACATAACTTATGAATCCTTTCATAGAGAAAATAGGTCTAAAAGCCTCCAAACTATGACTCCAGACTAAACAAAATTATCTCATTTTGATACTCAGAAAAAAAAAGAAGGCATTACAGTTAAGACAATAATCTGACGGAGTGCCTCTGTGGAGCAAAAGACAGCTTTCATTTAGTCATGTGTAGCTGCTGCTGCTGGGGACAGTGACAGCTCAAGGCTCCTTTCCATCCCCTCTACCTGGGAATGCTTTTGCAGTGTTGGGTTTCCAGTGTAGTAGGGAATCACTCCATTTTGGGAGGGGGGGGGAACCAAATGGGCTTGAACTAAGGGCCTGGGCACTGTCCCTTAGCTTTTCCATTTAAGACCAGTTAGTGTTCTAGCACTTGAGCCACAGCTCCACTTCAAATTTTTTGCTAGTTAATTGAGACAAGAGTTCCACAAATTTATCTCTCTGGCCTGGCTTTGGGCTGTGATCCTCATATCTCAGCCTCCTGAGTAGCTAGGATAATAGGCATGAGCCATTAGGCAAATTATTCCATCTTTGAAAGGAAACAAATGCCATTATCTGTTCATAGAAAGTCTCTAAGTAATTTCTCTTCTCAGCATTCTGAAAATGCCTAAGTTTGGGGACGCCAAATAAAAAATGATAAGTCAAAAACTAAGATCAGAACAGGACAGAGTAGGAAAGATGCTAGAACTTATAGGCACAGGAAGGAACTTCCTGAATATAGTCCCAGGGGCACAACAAATAGGGGAGAGACTGGACAAATGGGACTACTACAAATTAAAAAGTTTCTGCACAGCTAAGGACATAGCCACCAAAACAGAAAGACAGCCAACCATATGGGAAAGGATCTTTACCAGCACAGCAACAGACAAAGGCCTAATATCAGTCATCTACAGAGAACTCAAAAAACTAAGCCCCTCCAAGCCCAATAAACCAATTAAGAAATGGGCAAAGGAGCTAAAGAGAGACTTCACAAGAGAAGAAATAAAAATGGCAAAGAAACATATGAGGAAATGTTCAACATCCCTGGCAGTAAAGGAAATGCAAATAAAAACAACCCTGAGATACCACCTCACTCCAGTTAGAATGGCCTATACTCTGAACTCAGGCAACAACAAATGCTGGAGGGGGTGTGGGGAAAGAGGAACCCTTCTCCATTGTTGGTGGGAGTGCAAATTAGTACAACCACTTTGGAGAACAGTATGGAGGTTTCTCAAAAAGCTCAATATAGACCTACCCTATGATCCAGCCATACCACTCCTAGGCATCTATCCTAAACAGGAAGTCCCAAGATATCAAAAAAGACATTTGTACTTCCATGTTTATCGCAGCACAATTCACAATAGCCAAAATATGGAAACAACCCAGATGCCCCTCCACAGATGAATGGATCCAAAAAATATGGTACCTATACACAATGGAATACTACATAGCAATTAGGAATGGTGAAATATTGTTATTCGCAGGGAAATGGTCAGAACTCGAACAAATAATGTTGAGCGAGACAAGCCTAGAACACAGAAAACAAAGGGGCATGATCTCCCTGATATATGACTGTTAAGAAAGGGAGACGGAGGAGACCAGGTCTGTGAAACCAAAAACTGCTTGTCAAATGGTATTTCCCACAGAATTGGGGCAGCGACCCAATAGTATGTAACTAAAACCAAACAACTACTCAACATATAAAGGTCAAAAATTGACCTCTCAGTGGAATACAATAGCTCAAAAGCTATGTATGTACGTTCATATAAGACTACTGTTGACATATTGTCTAATATCGACATTACATTTAAAGCCCTAGGCGAATTTTCTTGGGCTTGGCCACGTGGCTACTGTATATGTTCTTGATACATTGTATATTGTATATATGTCTACCTGACCTAGAGAAGGGAAAAGAAAAACAGGGCGTAAGATATCACAAGAAATGTACACACTGCCCGACTATGTAACTGTACCCTTTTTGCACAACACCTTATCAAAAAAATGTGTTCAATTAATAAATAAATTAAATTTAAAAAGAAAAGAAAAGGGGCTAAGGATACCTCAAAAAACATGGGGAAGAAAACTTATTCTTTCTCTTCACTCACCTGTCTCTGGGCCTCAGCCAAGTTGAAGGGCAGAGTTCCTTCTTCCAGAGGAGCGATCCGCTCAATGTCTGCTAAGGTCATACGTCTGGAGGAAAAACCAACACAAGCAACAACACCAATTCCAACGTACTAAATGGAAATTATAACACTGTACAATATTCTTTTTATCATTTCCCATATTTCAGTGTTGCTTTTCATTTGGCTTCTTTCCCTCTCTATGTTGCCCTCCTCCCACCCTACCTCCTAACCTTTTATTAAACTAATTAAAAAAAAAAAAGGAAAGAAAAAGCCAACTTACCCCCTTGGCTCATATAAATCTGCTAATTGAAACAAGATGTCAACTTCCATGGGTGTAACCTGACCAAATTTCTGAGCTGCCAGAGCAAACTCCTCTGAATGGGGGGGGGGAAAAAAGTTAAAAGGGGAAGATTCAAAAAAGGAACAGCACTGAACTCAGCATTAACTTAGGCACTGGAAGGGGAAGGGGTGAACATCACAATAGTTCATTATTGTCAGTTGAAGAATTCAAGTCAAACCAAATAGGACAGTCCTAGTCCCTTCTTTACTCACTTGGAAAGAGTACAGAAAATATTTTTCTCAACATTAAAAGTTTGGTACCACCTGAAGGTGTTTTTAAAGCTCTTTTAAAATTTGGTGTAGACTGTTTTGTTTGCTGTTATTTGTCTGATCAAAGACATACATGCACAAAATGATTAGTATGTGTAAACAGGACAAAAAAATTTATAATGTAAATTTCTGGTTGTGTTCTTCACTGTAATAACAATTTCCCAAGTCACTTGTAGGCTAGAATTCAAGTATATTCTCACTCACCCTTAGTCACCTCCACATCTTTTCTGTTGCCAGCCAAAGTACTGTAGACCTTTCTAATGAGCTCCATGTTGTTGAGGAGAGAATTAAATCCATTAAAATAGGAGAAACTGACTTGGTGGGATGTAGTACCTCCAGCGGCCTTGGTAAATTGAAATCAGAGAGAACGAAAATAAAAAAGATGCATAAGTGAAGGAGTTCTGGAAGGACATAGAGCTATACAAGCTTAGAAGCAGTGAGGAATGCATATTTGAGAAGAAATGACCATATTCCTCTTTAATGTTTTTTTAAAGCAATAACTGTTTTTTAGAAGTAACTCCAACTAATCATGACCAGAACCTGTGCTTTCTAATACAACCCCAGAAAATTAAATAAATGCATGTGCAGGATTATAACAATGGGACCAGTAGTAATTGACAGAGTTCAAATTTCAATTGGAAATGTTTTATAAGCTGGTTTATTTCATCTAATGAGCAAATCTTATAAAGGCATGAACATACAAAACTATATCAGATACATGCACACACACATGTGTGCTTACACATGCAAAACTATATATATCAAATACAGAATGTGATCAGCCTAACATTAATATCAAGACCTATCCATTTACTTCTAACTAGCAGTAAATAATTATTTAAGTGCAGAGCTACATTAGTGGGATTTCTAACAAACAAGTATACTATGGTAAAATTATGAGATGTCACATGCATGGATATAAGTTAAGACTGGTCAGAATTCTGATAATCATATTTTTTACGGACTCATATTTCTTCACAGGAGTCAAGGAAAACAGACAGCCTGTCCACTGTGAATGGAGCTTTAGTTAGGGGGTTTCAAATTCTAACCTTCTATAACAAGGCAAAATGTTTTTATTAGGAAAGCACTTCTTTGTAAGGTAAAAATCACATAAATCTTCACTTAGCAATCATTTAAAATAACCGACATGAGAGTTTAGTGTGGAATAAGAGGGGAGGGGGAGACAAGAAAAGGAGTTAGATTAACATAGTGCCAGAGCAGGAAAAGCCTTGTCTGAAGGTGATGTTTCCAGAACAAGGAAGGCTCTAGGAAAACAAATGGAAAACCAAAAAGCTGACTGAGGTGTTGCTCATGGTGAGCACTGTGAGAAGCACAGATGCTGGCGAGAACTCACCCGCTTTTCTTGGAAATAGAAAAGGGGCAATGACCAGCAAGAAGTGGTTCCCAAATCTAAGTCGTCATCAGAATTACCTAGAAGCTCATAAATCCGATTGTAAGACCTCACCATGCATAAGTGGTACAATACAACCCTGGAAGAAACCTTCTGTATTTTTAATATTCACCACTTGCAATTCTGAAGTTCTATGATCAAGGCTTGGGAATCTCCATCCCAGAGTGGTGCAGGACACTTCAGAGACTGTGGGATGAAGCCAACACCTGTACATTCTCTGGGATGAGTGTTCCTCACATATGATGACTGAACTAGGTATGCCTGTACATGTCTCACAAACAGACAACACACACACACACGCGCACACACACACAGACATACACAGCACAGCATGAATCAATGAGAGAACTAACGTTGAGTTTCTGGTCTGCCCATGACTCTAGCAAGTAAGAAAGATGTTTTATCCCCTCAATAAAGAAAGGTGAAGATCAGCATGTCATACATTGAAAAATATTCACCAACATTGATACATTAAAATTTTGTTTTTCTTCCACCAATTAACATGGATAGCTCCATACCCATGGGTTCCAAATCTGAGGATTCAACCAACCACATACTGAAAAGATTTGGGAGAAAAATCATATTTGTATTAAACATGTGTATATTTTCCTGCCATTATTCCCTAGACAACATAGATATAAAAATATAGCTGAGCACTGGTGGCTCATGCCTATAATCCTAGCTACTGAGGAGGCTGAGATCTGAGGATTGAGGTTCAATCCAGCCCTAGCAGGGAAGACTGTGAGATTCTTATATCCAATTAACCACCAGTAAACCGGAAGTGGAGCTGTGGTTCAAAGTGGTAGAGCACTAGCCTTGACATAAATAGCTCAGGGACAGCGCCCAGGCTCCAGGTTCAAGCCCCACAACTACCACCACCAACAACAACAAAAATAATTATTTTAAAAAAATATGTAAAATCACATTGAATCAAAAGTAGTCTAGAGATCATTTAAACCATTGAGAAGATGGGCATAGGTTATATGCAAAGATTGTGCCATTTTGTAAAACACTGTGAGTCTCTGCAGAATTTGGAATGTGAGAGGGTTCTGGAACCACTCCCACAGATGTTAGTGGATGATTGAATATTTCTCTGAAATGCCTTCATATGATGCTAAGACAATAAATTAACCTACCCACTAAAAGGAATCTAAACATACTTCTTGTTCCTCAGTGTATCATGTATGCAATGACATTAAAAATGCTTTTCAAGCTGGGATGTGGCTTAGTGGTAGAGTGCTTGCCTAGCATGCATGAAGCCCTGAGTTCAATTCCTTAGGTACCACATATACAGTAAATGCTAGAAGTGGCACTGTGGCTCAAGTGGTAGATGGTTTTTTTTTCAAAATTTTATTATCAAACTGATGTACAGAGAGGTTACAGTTTCATACGTTAGGCATTGGATACATTTCTTGTACTGTTTGTTACCTTGTCCCTCATACCCCCCTCCCTCCTCCCCCTTTCCCTTCCACCCCCCCGAGGTATTCAGTTCACTTACACCAAACAGTTTTGCAAGTATTGCTTTTGTAGTTGTTTGTCTTTTTTTACCCTGTGTCTCTCAAATTTGGTATTCCCTTTCAATTTCCTGCATCCAATACCAGTATACATGGTTTCCAATATACTCAGATAAGATTACAGATATATTGTAGGTACAACCACAGGAAGGTGATACAAGAACATCATCAATAATAGAAGCTACAGGGCTGGGGAGATGGCCTAGTGGCAAGAGTGCTTTCCTCGTATATATGAGGCCCTGGGTTCGATTCCCCAGCACCACATATACACAAAATGGCCAGAAGGGGCACTGTGGCTCAAGTGGCAGAGTGCTTGCCTTGAGCAAGAAGAAGCCAGGGACAGTGCTCAGGCCCTGAGTCCAAGCCCCAGGACTGGCCAAAAAAAAAAAAATAATAATAATAGAAGCTACAGATACACATGGGACGTTGAAAGTAGTTACAACTGTGATATAACAATTGTCTCCATAACATGGAGTTCATTTCACTTAGCATCATCTTATGTGTTCATAAGGGTATAGCTATTGGGCCTTGTGATGCTCTGCTATGACTTGCCTAAACCTGTACTAATTTTTCCCAATAAGGGAGACCATAGAGACCATGTTTCTTTGGGTCTGGCTCACTTCACTTAGTATAACTTTTTCCAAGTCCTTCCATTTCCTTACAAATGGGACAATGTCATTCTTTCTGATAGAGGCATAAAATTCCATTGTGTAGTATATGTACCACATTTTCCTGATACATTTGTCTACTGAGGGGCATCTGGGTTGGTTCCAGATTCTCGCTATGACAAATTGTGCTGCGATGAACATTGTTGTGCTGGTGGCATTACTGTGATTTTGTTTGTGGTCTTTTGGATAGATACCCAAAAGTGGGGCTGCTGGGTCATAGGGGAGTTCTATATTTAGCCTTCTGAGGAATCTCCATACTGCTTTCCAGAGTGGCTGAACCAGTTTACATTCCCACCAACAATGAAGTAGGGTTCTCTTTTGGCCACATCCCCTCCAACAATTGTTATTGTTAGTTTTCTTGATATATGACATTCTTACTGAGGTGAGATGGAATCTCAATGTTGTTTTGATTTGCATTTCCTTTATGGCCAGTGATGTAGAGCATTTTTTCATATATCTCTTGGCCATTCTCATTTCCTCATCAGAGAAGTCTCTTTGTAAGTCTTTAGCCCAGTTGATGAGGGGGCTATTGGTTCTTTGCGGTTTTGTTTTGGAAGAAGGTAATTTTTTTAGTTCTGCATATATTTTAGATATGAGGCCTTTGTCTGTTGAATGTCTGGTAAAGATCTTCTCCCAGTCTGTGGGCTTTCTGTTTATCTTGCGAGCTATGTCCTTTGCCGTGCAGAAGCTCTGCAGTTTGATGCAGTCCCATTTGTCCAACCATTCTTTGATTTGTAGCCTTTCTGGGTCTTTGTTAAGGAAGTTCCGTCCTGCACCAAGGAGCCCAAGTGTTTCTCCTACTCCTTCCTTTAGTGTTTTCAGGGTGTCTGTTTTGATTTCGAGGTGTTTAATCCATTTGGAATTGATTTTGGTGCAGGGTGATATATAAGGATCTAGTTTTAGTTTGTTGCATGTGTTGAACCAGTTTTGCCAGCACCATCAAGTGGTAGATTGTTAGCCTTGAGCAAAAAGAAGCCAGGGACAGTGCCCAGGCCCTGAATTCAAACCCCAGGACTGGCAAAAAAAAAAAAAAAAGTTTTTGTTTTAAACAACATATATAAGGATTATTCTTTTCATGCTTGTTTGCTCAGCTGGGACTTCACCACTTGAGCCACATCTCTAGAAGACCTTCCTACCCAGACTGCTCTCCAACTGTGATCCTCCAGATTTCAGCCTTCTAAGTAGCTAGGATTTATAAGCATGAGACATGGGTACCTGGCTAAGAATTAGTAATTATAATTCCTTACTACTGAAGCTAGGTAGAATAAACTACTTCATTAGAACAAGTTACAACTTACAGCCACTAGACATTCTTCCACAAAAGGTGTCAAGACATGGGGGCGGATGGTGACCATGATGTCTCGGAAGTCAATGGCTGTGACTTTTCCAGTCTTGGCACTGTCCCGCTGCACAAAGGCTTGCTTGGCATGTTCCAACTGTATTTCCTATAAATAAAGAATGTGAAACTTACTTTACGTCTCTTATTTGTTACTACAAATGACAAGCTAAAGAAATGTGTACATCTTGACTTAACATGCCCTTAGTTGCCTGTTTAGTGCATCCCCAAGCTACTGCCTTTGTCTAAAGGCACAGTCAGATCAGTGGACATATCCTGAGAAACTGCAGTCCACCTGGGATCCTGGGATGAAAGAAACCAAACACTTCCTTGCTTTGCTAGAGTCTGAAACACAAAGAGAAGGAAAACAGGAACCAACTTTAGTAGGTTTGAAGACCTTGCCAGATCCAGCGGTGATACAGAAAATGCACACAGGGCATTAGACTCTCTCCAAAGATGAGCAGTTCTTAACCACAAGCTGGTTTATATTACACACATGATGTAACAAGAATGAAAAGGGAAGTCTCTGTGGGAAATATTATTTCTCTAACACAGATTCTCAGCCTTGACATAACTGTCATGAGATACTACCCTGAGCACCCCCTCCCTCTCTTCTCACTAGATGCCAGTAGGTCCTCCCACCTAGGGTTAAGACAATCAAAAATAACTTCTAACCCTGCTATATATCCTTGCTGAGATGACCACTGCTCTGTGGCTACATGCTTAGATCTATATTTTAATTTATACAATTGAAAGCCAGGAAGTTTCATCATAGATCTTTCTTACTATTCTCAAGAGATAAGTGGATACACAAAATAAAACTTAGCTTCCTATGAAAACTCATGGCACCCCTTCTGCAGGGAGTATATTATCTTCTTCCTCACGATACTTTGCCTATAGGCTCACAAATAGGTCCTTTGAGAGAGCTCATCTCTATGGAATTGAGAAGTACCACTGAAAGAATTCTCAAGGACTTCAAATTATTTAAATGAAATGAGGCTTTATTAGGTGTGATTAAGGAATATTTTTAGTTATGGTGGGATGACTTACAGTTGTACAAAAATGAACTGTCCTCATGAATTAGTGCACACTGAAGTATAAGATAAGTGGTATGTATCTGCTGTGGTCTGCTGCCAAGCAAACTCTGCCCTTCTAATAACCAGATGGGTAGGAGATGAGAGAAGATGGCTAAGTACTGATAATATGATAGCTGGGCAATGACTGTGGCGGTCTTTATTTCACTTTTCTTCTCTACTTTCTCCAATTTGAAATGTACACATTAGAACTGTGGGGAGAAAACAGTAAACATAAATTAGAGCTCTTTTATCCATTTAAAGCCCCCTTTGAGCTGCTAGCTCAATCCCACCTGTAATCCTAACTACTCAGGAGGCTGAGATTTGAGGATTGCACTTTAAAGCCAGCCTCGGTAGAAGAGTCTATGAGATTCTTATCTCATTGATCAGCAAAAAGTCAAAGTAGGACTGTGGTTCACATGGTAGAGTGCTAGCCTTGAGCAAAAATGCTAGGGGATAGCTCCTACACCCAGAGTTCAAGGCCCCGTATTGGCACACACACAAAAATATTGCTTCATTTTAGTTCTGTCACCTATCAGTTTTGCCAGCCCCACACACAGCACTCAAACTTGGTCCCTCAAAGCTTAGTTATTGGCATACTGGTTTTCTGGTCACCTCACTTAGAAAGCTGCCATTTTTATAGCTTCCTTTGCCTCAAGAGTAATCAAATTATGTTCCTTCAAATACAGCTTTTCCTGTTCTATACCCTGATTCCAGAGATTGAGGGCCTCCTAAAGCCATGCCTAAATTGTACCAGGGCCCATAGCTACAGTGTGAAGCCTCTTCGCTCTGGTTGTGGCACAACCTCTTTTTTGACATTTACCTACTTCCACAGAGAGCTGATGGACCTTTCTCATAAAAACCCATTTCCAATGCCGAACACTCTAATGCTTACAAGAACAAGTCTCACTTAGCCTCATCTCCCACCATGTCATGCCCAGTCCTGCCAGACCCTCCATACAGCTTGTAAATTCCACTGAGTGTCCTAACTGAAAATCAGTGCCCTGAGAGTTAATTTGCTGCCCTGTATTCATGCCTGGTCCTTAGTTCTGAGACCTGTTATTCCATCATACATCAGAACCAAAGCTGGCATTCTCACTTTTCTCTACCATGTACCAGTTTTGTTTCTCCCACTTAGTCTGCTGAGAGGAATGTTTCAGGTATAGTCCACACTCACACAATAGAGATGACCATCGATGACAGGTACTCAAAAAAAAAAAAATCAACTGTATGAACAAACCAGAGTCTATTGAAGAAGTAGAGTTCTCGGTATGAAAGCCTCCAATTCAAGAGGACACCAACTGCTCAACAACCTATAGTAAGACATGACCAGTCTGCATTCAACTGAATGGAATGAATGATCTCCTTCAAATTGCCAGACACACTGTTAATGCTATGGCAAGCTAGGATTACTCTCCACAAAAGTAGAATATCTGTTCAGTTGTTTCATTGCCTCTAGTTTGTAACTTAAGACTCCTAAGGATCCTTAGACCACTGTACCCAAACTGGCCTTACGTTCCATAAGTACTGTCTCCTCAGACTGCAGGAAGCCATCAGAACCTAAGACCATTCTGGTAAAAATAGATGCCAAAGAAATAGGGGAGGATTCTCATACTGGAAGAGAAGGCATACAATGGTGACTGAAATGTATCTGTGATCAGAAGCTGGTTCATGCCTGTCATCCCACCTACAGGAGATAGATACTGGGAGAACAGTTTGAGGCTAACCTAGGCAATTAATAAGACCTCCATCTCAAGCAATACGCTAGTCATGTGGTACATATCTGTTGGAATCTCAATTATGTAGGAAGTGTAAGTAGGAAGATCACTACCCACATCCAGTGCCAGGAAAATATAGGGCCCTATTCAAACAATAGCTGAAAGAAAAAAAGACTCAGGGCATGACTCAAAAGATAGAGTGCTTACCTACCAAGAACAAGGCCTTGAGTTCAAATTTGAGTGTTACATCCCTCAAATTTGTTTTTTTAATATCAAGAATCTTTCAATTGGGCAATAAGGAGGTCCTTCAGACATGGATGACAAATAACTTGAGAATACACTTTCAATAACACCTGAAGATTGGAGACATTAAAATTCCATGCAGGGGCTGGGGATATGGCCTAGTGGCAAGAGTGCTTGCCTCGCATACATGAGGCCCTGGGTTCAATTCCCCAGCACCACATATACAGAAAATGGCCAGAAGTGGTGCTGTGGCTCAAGTGGCAGAGTGCTAGCCTTGAGCAAAAAGAAGCCAGGGACAGTGCTCAGGCCCTGAGTCCACGCCCCAGAACTGGCAAAAAAAAAAAATTCCATGCAGACAAGAAACCTGGGCTAAGTGGTTGTTTCAATAATAGAAACATTAGGTGGTGCCTCCATTAAGGTAGAGTACTAGAGGCAGGTTTTGCAATTGTCTGTGGCTGACTATCTGTGTTTTGTCTGTTGCTGCCACCCACATTTCTACCACTATGACCTGAAGACATGGGTCTCCAATCCAAAGCATTTTCTCATGTTTGAAGCCAGGACAAATCCAAGAGACTCTTATTTCCAATTAACCAATGAAAAGTTGAAAATGGAGGTGTAGCTCACTTGGCAGAGTGCCAGCCTTGTGCAAAAAAGCTAAGTGAGAACATAAAACCCTGAGTTCAAGCCCTAGGGCCAGCACCAAAAACAAAACAAAATGTTCTGTCTTTATTCACATCTTTGTTTTTTCTGTGCCCCAAGAGAATGAGGAGGAAAAATATAGGTAGACACCTATGGAGGAAAGTACATCAGTAACAGTGATTTAAAAATAATGCTCTCAGCTGTACATAGTGGCACACACCTGTAATACCAGCAAACTAGAGGAAGATGCAGGAAGATTTGAGTTTGAGGCTAGCCTGGGCTATATACCAAGTTCCAAAACAATCTATTACAGTCAAAGGCACTTTCTTAAATACCAAGGGCTAGGATGTATCTCTTGGTAAAGATACCACTAAGATAGTATGCATTAAGCCCTGAGTTCCACTTCTAGCACTACAGAGGGGGGAAAACAACAACAGCAACAACAATAAAACCAAAGCTCTCATGGGCACCTCTACAGCCATTTGAAGAAAACCCAACACATATGCAGGGCTACCAAGACTGATAGTTCCAAGATTTGAACTTAGAAGAGATAAAACTGGGACTAAGAGCTTTTAGTTTTAGTGTGCCTAGAATACAGCATATATAAAATAATACCCTTCCCCAAGCAAAAAAGATCAGAATGAATAAACAAGCCTTGGGGCTGGGGAGCGGGAGAGGGTGAACAACAGCTGGAGGAACAATATTTTAACCACATGTTTATGTTCAAAACTATCAAGGATAAAAGTCATCAGGCTTTTTTTTTCCTTAACAGTAAACCAGGGATTGAAATCAGGCCTACAAGGCCTCTACCACTTGAGTCAGGCATCTAGACCTTTACCATTGGTTATTTTTGAGATAGGGTTTTGCTTTATGCCAAGAAAGATTGGAATATGATCTTATTTCTACCTCCTCTTATCACTGGATATGATAGGTACATACCACAGAGCCCACTCAAATGCATGCTGAAATGGAGTCTCAGCCTCACTACTTGGCCCTAGAGGGCAAATTTCCTTATCTCCCTACCTGAAAGTAGCTAGGATTATAAATTTGGGCCACTGCTAAAGTCTTGATTATTAAGATTTCTCTTGGGGTTGTGTTTGGTTTTTTTTGGGGGGGGGGTTGGGTTTTTTTTTTAAACTGTACTTTTTTTGTCTTTTCTTTTTTGATACTGGGGATCAAACCCAGGATGTTGCACTTACTAGGCAAGAACTTTGCCACTGAGCTACATCCCAGCCCTTAACATTTCTTAAAAAAAAAAAAAAAAAATCAATGGACAAAATGTATGGGAGTGAGGTTTTAGCAAATACACAGTAGTACTCAACCTATAAACTACTGGGCAATGCTCACTTGCAGAGCAGCAGTTTCCTGTCCAACTATAGCTAACCACACATACAATTTCACTTTAATAGATGGGTATGAATGCACTGCATGTGCCTGATCCAATAGGAGGAAATATGGAAGAGGAATGCAGAATAGTCTCAACAGTATGACCTGGGAGATATGACGTGATCTGAATGAGTTTTAGGCCCCAACCCTTCCTTGAAAAAATATGTGCCCCAAAGTCTGCTGCATGGTCTCAAGGTGATGTATGAGGGGCATTTGATAAGTGATAGTTTTGATTTTTGCCAAGATGCAAGGTTTGAAAAACTCCAACATGCTTTGCAACATATGGAGAGAGTTCTGAGCCACAGAAAAAGAAGGATGGAAAATAACAGTAAGTTGAAGATTTAAATATTTATTGTAGGCCACAGGTTAGGCTAAGAATTTCAGGACAGTAGTTCATTGAAAGCTTTAATGTGTGAAGTAATAATTACTGCATTCACTTTACAGAGATATCTGAAGCTCAGGATGGTTAAGCAGCCCAAAGCCACATAACTTAGGAGTCACTGACCTGAGATCCGTACCAAGAAGTAGCTGACTCCAAAACCGAGGTTCTTAACTTAGTTATAATTGCTTTATTATAAAGGGTTCCTAACTAGATTTGAACAGGTAACAAGAAAAGAATTTAAGAGGAGTGTTTTTGGTGAGAATTTGAATGCTGTAAAAATGAAGCAAGATATAGTATTCCCTGGGAATTGTCACCTTGGAGAATGGAGGGGACAGGAAAATCTGCCATGAAGAAAAATATGAGAGAAAGAGAGAGAGAGAGAGAGAGAGAGAGAGAGAGAGAGAGAGAGAGAGAGAGAGAGAGAGAGAGAGAGAGAGAGAGAGAGAATGAATATGAGGTGGTTGGCCAGAAAGAAAATCCTTGCATAAGATGAATTTAAGTTATAAGCAAAAGTTAAGCTCTCTACAAAAGCTAGCTGGATATGTAGGTATAAATGTTAATTTTGGCAATTAGACAACTGGGTTTTCAGCAAACTACCTTTAACAAGTGTGTAGTGTATACTGAGCCACACGGACTGTAGGGTGTTCCTGCTTCATCTCTTTAAGCTCTCCCAACACCTTTTGTGGGTCCCACCAGTACTTCCAAGAAAACTGAAGTGAAGACAGCCACCATTATAAGAGGCCAAGGACAAAGGTGTGCAAACATCCTGGTGGTGTGGCTCAACCTATACCTATATACAGGTCATCTCTGTGTCTGTGTGTATACACACACACACACATACACACACACAGAGAGAAATATATACCTAAATTAGTCAGTACATACAATGAAGTCTGGGAATATGTAGAAATCCCAGAATGCTGGACAGATGCCATGCCTTCATGAAGAGAGATCTTAACAGTACCAGCAAAGGGAGGCTGGGGAAATGCAGCTCATGAAGCTGATACGAGGGGGAGATGGAGGGAGAACACCCCTCCCATCTGCTAAGGCCATAAGGCCCCAGAGCAAGGAGCTCTTCAGCTATCTCTCAGGCAGCTCTGCTGAAGCACATGAAAGGAGGCCAAATTCCTCTGTAATATTCACCAGTGAACTGTTTTCTGTTCCCTCTATTCTGCTGCATGATGATTAATGGAATAGGCTTTTATTGTAGCAGTTTTGAACTACTTCAACACACCCGTTCAGATTGCTATGGAAAAAAAAATCAAACTCTTTAAAATTGCTAGGTGTACAGAAATAAACATATATAGGGGTTACTCTGCTTCAGGTCTTACATTCATGCTTCTAATAGTTTCAGGCCTGTCATTTCCTTAATAATCTCCAATTTTCAAGTGGGTATATTTTGAATGCAAAAATTCTTTCCACCTCTATTCAGACATACAAGTTTGTACTTTAGCCCGAGAACAATTTACTAGGAAAAAAAAGACCCATAAAGTAAGCAACAGATCCAGATAATTTATATTATAAAGCCAAAAACATGAGGGGAAAAGAGCTGGCTAATTTGTATTGTGTGTTTCATTTTTTAAGTATGAAATTTGAATAAAAGTAGGATTAACAAATCAATTCAACAAATTGGGGAGTCATAGAAGAATTCTGGGCAAAATGCAGGTTAATTGTTTATCAAAACAAAGAACAAAAATATATGAAAGGGGTATACTTTAAAATATGTTATCATGTTATTTAGCCCTATTTTAACAAATTACATCAAGTATCAGAACCTGGAGAGTTTTTAATATACTTTGTTTTCTTAATTTAATGGTAACGTGGAAGGAACAATTTAAATTAAGATAAAAGTCGGTTTTAATTTGGAGTAAAAATGGTAAGTGAATGATGATCTAGGTAGAAAGATTCAGTTCCCACTCTTTACATTTTCCTTTGTAATCCACATTCTCCCCCAGTCAGATTTTCAGAGTACATGATGAAATTTCTCCCCCAGTTTCCTGGGTGGAGCCTTTCATGAAAAGAGCCATCAGAAGTGATGCCACATGCAGCTCTGCTACACATCAACACCGTGGCAGAAACCAAGTACAGAGCTTTTCGATCTCCAATTCCTTGCTGTTCATATTTAATGTTCAACTTCACAGTGGGGAATGGCTGGGGAGACGCTCATTTTTTTTAGGAGGATGTTACTGTAAAAGCCTCTGCGATAGGCTGCTCAACAGAACAGCAAGCAGATGAACACTAGAGACACCTCGGCACAGTGAGTCCTGACTTCCTTTGCTCAGAGAGTGCAAAATGTGTAATATAAACGGAACGTGTCCTACATCCAATTGTCCAAGTGACTAGGAACACAACTCTGGTCACCTTTTGCCAAACCAGCCATGTCTTCCATTTGGATATAAAAAGAGAACCTGACCTACTGAGAAGTGGGCAAAGAAACAACACAGACACCTCCATCCATAATTCCTTTTTCAAATACAAAGGGAAAGTGGATTTATAAAACAGCATACCCAAACTATTAAATTTGCTGGATTAGAATCAACTTAGAATCAACATATGTTGAAAATGCAAACATGATTGTGGTCTCTGGCTATTAAGGACTTGGTCTAGATACTTTCACAAATACAAATGACAAACTAAGATACAAAAAGGAAATACAAATGGCTTAGGTTACTCAGTCCTAAGAAAGGACCTTGTCAATTGTCTACTAACCTGATTAAATAGTTGTGGTTTCATGGGGTTCTACAAGAGCTTACTTTTTACTGAAATCCCTTACTACCAAAGCTTGAGAGTTTGATGTTACCATGATTGAAAGTATATTTTTTTTGTTTGATAAGAGAACAGTTTCTTCTTGGTGTTATATAATTTACCTTATACCAGGATTCTAAGACAATGTAGGAAAATCCTAAGCAATGGCCACCATGTAGCAGTGGGGAACATCTGGTCCTTCAACAGCCATGTAAAAACTGCAAAATAACTTGATACATGACAGGACAGACACATATGCTCTTCTTTGGCAGCTCAGGCTGTCAACCTATAGTAATAAATTTGTGTGACTCATAATCATGTAAATATCTAAATGGTCCTTAGTAGGAAGAAGATTCCTACCCCTGATGTATAGGCAAAACCACAGCTAACCACTGGCAGCAAATCTCTGGCTCTACAGGGGCAGGTGGCAACTGTAGATAATTCCTACCACTGTACTCCTCTCAGGCTCAGAATTTGAATAACCAAAAGGTCTACTTTACACAGAAGAGACTTGGGCTGATCTAGATGCCAGGTTAAACCAGACCCATGGGTCAAAATAATGGTCAATCTGATTTAACAAAAAGAAACAAATGTATTTAGTTGCCTTTCTAGCAAGAAGTATGTCATGGCACCCAATAGGGTTATAACAAGGCTCATGTTATGACTCCATTGAAGACAGGAAGCCTTCCCAATATGAATAGCCTGTCTAGAACACTCAGTTACTTTTGTTCTGTTCACAGTTCTATTAACTATGATTCACTTCTCTGAGTCTCAACATATTCTTCTAACAAAATGAGAACCTGATTAAAACTATTATAATACACATCTGTGTGTTTAGAGCTCTGTTGGATCAGGTAATCTCATTCTCAACCTCCTTAGGGTGGGAGGGTGATATAGGAACAAAGATGGGGTTTAGACTCAATGCCTCCTGCCTATTAAGCAAGTATGTTACCACTTGAGTTATGCCTCCAAACACTGCTGTGTTCCTGTTCAGATAGTATTGAACTTTTTACTCAGGGCCAAACCTCAGACCATGACCTTCCTATCTCAGCCTCCTGAGTTGTTAGAATTGTACACCACTATGTTTGTATTTTCTGAGGAGAAACCACTACACGGGATTTTTACAGTTATTCCCTCTCAAGTTAATGATCCCACCACTAACATTTCAAAGTACTCAAATTCAATTCAAAGACCACTGATTTATTAATGGTGCTTCTTCCTACAGCATTGAGAGGAAGATTCCTGAATTGAGACAAACTTTCCAGCTCCATAAATAGGGAACGGAACTTCTTCAAAAATACCAAATCTTGCCAGGTACCTGTGGCTAACACCTGTAATCCTAGGTACCCAGGAGGCTGAGATCTGAGGACAGCAGTTCAAAGCCAGGCCTGGCAGAAAAGACCATGGGACTCTTCAATTAACCAATAGAAAATGGGAAGTGGAATAGTGGTTCAAGTGGCAGAGCACTAGCCTTGAGTTGAAGAGCTCAGGGACAGTGCCCAGGCCCACAGTTCATGCCCAGGACTGACAAAAAAAAAAAAAAAATTCCAAATCTACATAGGGCTCTATGAAAGTATTATCTTAATTCCCAAGAACTGGGAATTGGTAGAACCACAGCACCAACACACATATTAGCTGCAATGTACTATCTGCCTCCCATCCTTAAAAGCTTCTCTTCTTCCTGTGCTTCCCTCTTTCATAAACACCATTTCTTCGCACTTGCCCAATAATTAATCCCAGGAACTAATATCAAATCCTGCAAATCCTTGCCCAGCTCTTTCCTGCTAAATCACTAACCCTTGTCAGGACTGTACCTTCACTTCTCTTGAAACCATTTACTTTGGCCCATCACAATTTCCATACAACTTGGGTGACAGCTGTTTCACTCTTAAGTCTGAGAGTGAACAACTGGTCTACCTTTCTTTGCCATGTCTATATATATATTTGATTTCCCATATAACAGCTAGTATGATCCTTTTCAAACACAAGTCCAGCCATATTTACCTCTATAAGCTTTTTGCAGCCCTAGGATAAAGACCTAGGGCCAGATGCCATGTTTTTTAAATATCCAGGTATCTAGACTAAATCAATGTTCCTCAAAGTTATGGTTGCCACATGATCTGGAGCATTACAAAAGTGAGGAAGTTTGCCAGAATGGCAGTTTCTTAGGCTCTAGCTAGAAATACTGAATCAGAGTTTGAGGGCAGAGAGGCCCATGACAGCATTTTAAACTAAACACCTCAAATAACTTTTAAACTAAAGTTGATTAAACAGTGCTAGAGATTTAGGGAAATTAAATTCTCTTTTTATTCCATCTGTCTGATGTTGAATTTGTCTAAGCTTCTCTGTGTTAGTCTTTCTTAGATGAACAACGTGAACTGCCTTCTTTAGCTTAATACCCACAATGCCTGTAAGAACAAATACAAACAAAAGTAAAAGTAAAGGCATTTTCTAGGCTGGGAAACATTATATGGGAGATAGCTAATATCAATGTTTTTCTAGTTAACAAGAATATTGGATTTGGCAGCAAACCTAGATTTTAACCCAAAGCTGGCCACACTGGAAACACCTTCCATGTAGATTATATAAAGAAATAATAATTATGAGTGAAATATATACCCAATTATAAAACAGTAGCAGAGAAAAACAAGGAAATGATAGCAACAGACACCTCCACAAAGGATCCTATCTGACAATGAATGGTAGGGTTCAGGAATACTAGATGTACAGCAATGCATAGGCACCCAGTCCTATGCAGAACAAAACATCTTACCCACAGCCTTAGCCCTGGACAAAGTACAGTAGACTGGTAGCAGCATCTTTTTTTTTTTTTTTTTTTTTTGCCAGTCCTGGGCCTTGGACTCAGGGCCTGAGCACTGTCCCTGGCTTCTTTTTGCTCAAGGCTAGCACTCTGCCACTTAAGTCACAGCGCCACTTCTGGCCATTTTCTGTATATGTGGTGCTGGGGAATCGAACCCAGGGCTTCGTGTATACGAGGGAAGCACTCTTGCCACTAGACTATATCCCCAGCAGCAGCATCCTATTTTTGAGTCAGTACCATGACTGTGATCTCACAGAAAAGATAAGCACTAAAGCAGCTGCCCTTTACTCTTTTGGGATACTCCTTTGAGAGCTTAATGAAAGCTATGGGTGATTTCCCCAGAAAATTACCTGTAAATGCTAAATTTTACCCTAGAGTTTGTTTATTTTATTTTTGCATATAATAGGGGATGATGACAATTACCTCTCAGGATAGTGAGAGGAGGCTACTATCAGAACAGAATATCAGAAGGTATTTTGTAAACAATAAAGATCATATATGTATTAGATACCATGATTACTTCTTTTTTTAAAGTGTGCCTTCAGTCTAGGATAATCCTAGCAGAAGATCACAATAGCTCAATAGCAATATACATATGAACACATAAGATGATGCTAAGCAAAATGAACTCAAGTTATGGAAACAAGTGGGTTATCATTGCTGTTTTTATTTTCAACATACCATGTGAAATTTTGCCTTTTTCTTTTGTCTTTTTCCCCCATCGTTTTACCCCTGATATCACTGTAACTGATTTTGGTACCCTGGATATTGTATATATGTGTATTGGAACTAAGGAAGGGGAGGGGAATACCAAAATGGAGAGACAAAGGATAAAACACAGACTGTTGGAATACCAACAGCAATACTTACAAAACTATATGCTATAAACCAACTGTATAACTCACAGGGGGGAGGGGAGGCACAGGGGAAAAATGAGGGAGGAGTTAACAAGTTGGATAAGAAATTTACGTACTCCCTTACCTATGAAATTGCAAACCCTCTATACATCACTTTGACAATAAAGAAATAAATATTTTTTTTTAAAAAGTGTGCCTTAGGATTGATCACTGAACTATATGGCGGAAATGTTTGAGAACTTATACTCAGTGCTCTATGATATTCCACTCAATTAAAAAAACCCCACAAAACTAAGCAAAGGAACAGACATTTCTTCAAAGATACATAAGTGGCCAAAAAGTATTTAAAATGTTTTAATTGTTCCAGTTATTAGAGAAATATGACTCAAAACCACAAGTAAGAAAACTCTAAGTGAAAGGACTGTTATCTCTGTGAATGGGACAGTTAACTAGATGACCTTAGCCACGTACCTGACTGTAAGTCGCTACGTTGGATCTCTGTGAGGGTTTCATTACAAAAAATAAAAAATAAAAAAATCAACTCAGAGAATACCTTGTATAACTGTCTACAGTCTTTCTTTTTGCCTAATCAAGTGGTTAAACTCAGGAACAAGCTTTCAGATTCATACATTAAGAGTGTTTCAAGAATTGTTTTAACACTCAGTCTTTTAAACAAGGCCTCAGAACAAACCTTGTATGATCCACAAATATTGCTGAAGTGAATTCTTTGTATCACATTAGTAATTAGTATGAAATATACTCTTAAACAGAGTTTGAGGTAACATTTACAAACAAGACTTCCATGAATACATAATAGAAAAATTTGTCCAGACTGTTTTCTCACTATCTCCATAAATATTCAAAAGTCCAGCTATGAATAAGCAATGATAAAATGAGATCTTTGTTCTCTGAGATAAGCTGAAGTACATGGAGCATTTTACAGATGATTTTAAAATACACACATCTCTTTTTTTGCCGGTCCTGGGGCTTGAACTCAGGGCCTGGGCTTTATCCTTGAGCCCTCTCTGTGCTCAAGGCTAGCATTCTACCACTTGAGCCACAGTGCCACTTCAGGCTTTTTCTGAGTAGTTTATTGGAGACTCAAGAACTTTCCTTCCTGGGCTAACTTTGAACTGTGATCCTCAGATTCTCAGCCTCTTGAGTAGCTAGGATTACAGGTGTGAGCCACTGGTGCTCAGCTAAAATATACATTTTATCATCATTTACATACATACATACACATTGTTCCCCATGAAATAAAATAACTGATTGGATATAAAAGAAAAAATATATCAGCAGTTGGATTAGGGATAGAGCTCAGGGGGTTAGTGTACACAAGGTCCTGAATTCAATCTCTGGCACAAAAATAATTAAATGGGCAAATAAAGCAATGGTCAATGCAATAGTGAAAGGGTAATAGTAATATAGTGGTGCACTACCTTTTGAAATCCTTCCAAACCAACAAGAAACTAGATTACAGGAAAGAGGCCTGTATCTCTGCTACTCACTTTAGCATTATTATTTGGCATTATTAGTTAGATGGACAGTACAAATAAGGCAAGTTTATCTCAAAGAATCATACTGACTCACTCTTTTATGAATTTCACAGAGTACAAGAAGGGATATACCAATGAAGCAATTCTCATGACTGCCAACATCAGGGTGGAGCTCTTACCCAGACCATACACAAGTGAGCACATAAATCAAGTAAGATCCACCAGATACATGGTAATACATTGTAACACATTCACATTTGCTTAGATATGGAAAACATTTATTAAATGAAAAAAATCTGGAACTTGAAGAAAATGGCACTACGCCAACAATACAAGTGCCTGTACAATAGCATGGGTAACACCTTCTGACTGTAATCAAATGAGCTGCTTTCCAGGGACTCTCAGTGCCTGAATATGCATTCAGGCTCCTAGAAATGACACCTCCCAACTGTCCTTGAAGCTGCTTAGCTTCCTTATCAGTGACAGTTAACCACATGCATGGTGCCAGCACTTTTAAATCCCAAAGAGCCAGCAAACCCAGGCCTGTTTCTAAGCCCTGCTCTACAGCAGAACATGCCTGACACAAAGTACAAGCCTGAAACACTGAAAATTAAATGCACTTTTAGTTTTTGGAAGCTACTTGCATGCAGAAAAGAGACCAAGGAAGTAAAGTATTTTGAAGTTGAAGTTTAAAGTTACCCCTGCATTCAGAAAATAATTCAAAGTAGAATTGGAAGTAGACAAAGCAAGGTAGATAACAAAACTGGCATAGATGTAAGTAAAGTAGATCATAGTACAACCTCCTTTAAAACTGGGTCTGAAGTTGGGTATCAAAGCAAGGCCATAGCCAAGACATTCACCCAAGTAAATGATTAAGGCTTCCATTCTCACTCCAAAATCAAAATAATTTCATGTAGAACACTGAGAGATATATCTACTTACCACCCCAGAAATGAGTCAAATCTGAGTGAATACCTGAGCAGAACCTGGAAACATGACCAATCATCCCTGAGCTAGCTAAGCCTTGACTGGCTTCCTCATTTGAGGAAAGCCTAGAAGCTGTTGTTAAGTGGTTTACAATCGTTCGAATCAGCATAATTGATAGTTACTTACAGGGGGAAATGCGATCATCCTTACTATTGAGAACATCCCATTAAGACTAAAAGTTAATTAGGCTGTGTTCCATGAAGTCAATTTGAGGCATTTGTCTCAATAGCATTATTGTAATTATTCCTCATCAAAATGAATACTGCCTCCTACGGTGTGCCAGTGTCCTGGGTAAACAACAGCAAAATTCTTATAACTCACATTCCATTCTTCATCTGAGTTATTAAAGTAGGTTTATGTTTATATAGAACTGACATTAGTATGATCACAAAAGAAAATACAAAGGCAGGTTTGAGGTGTTTTAAGTTTCAAAAGGCCAGGAAAATAAAACCAAACTTAAAAGCATAATACATTCTATGTACTGTGTAACATTACTATTCAAAGTAAGAAAAAAAAAACATCAATGAGTTAACCTATTCCAATATGCTAGTAGGTAAAAATAGCTGGACATACAGATAGATGTCTATACCCTCCAACTCCACCCCAACCCAAAGTTGCCAGAGCCAGGGGTACCAAGATACTAGTGATATTTCTAGTAACAAAAAATTTTTCTTAAGTCTCAGAATTTAAACATAAAGGAAGAATATCCTTAAAGGAGTCTTTTATTTATCTTTTAAAGTGGCAAAGCAAGGATATAAATAGAGAGAGAAAGAGAGCAAGAAAGTTCTCCATTGAGATAAATGGCATGTTCAAGCTAGACGGCTCAAGAGCCATGGGTCCTTTCAAGTATTAGATTTAATAAAAAGTAAATAAAATTTGACTGTTGTAGAAACAAATCCATAAAAATCAAAATGAAAAGAATGTCATTCATACATACATACACACACGTATATATGTATATACATACACACACACACACACACACACACATATATATATATATATAAAACACAACAATATGTAAAACTACAATAGACACTGACCTCCAGTGGTTAAATGTTAACCCATATTTACCTCTGCCCTAGTACTGGGGATTGAGCCCAGGGCTGTGTGCCTACTAGATGAGTGATTGTCAGTTTGTATATTACTTCTGCAACAGAGTCTGACTACCATTGCTCCATTGGACTGGAACTTGTTATTCAACAGCATCTACCACCCAAGTAGATGAGATTACAGGTGTGTACTTCCACACCCGAATAAAACATTTTTTAATGAAGATTTAGAAGAACACTAAAATGTAATCATACTTTTGAAAAAAATTCCTTAAACTGGGATTACTATTGGCCCAAAGATCATAATCAAAATGGGAAAGAAAAGTGAAGGAAAAAATGGTCAGAGGGACTGGAATGGGAAAGGTGTGCACCAAAAATGGGGTCCAAAAGGAACAGTGACTCTCTAACTTGGCTGCAATCTCTAGAGGTAGACCCCAGAAACAACAGATTCCAAAGCTGCCCAAATTCCAATATGTGGCCAAATTTGGGACCCCATCGAGTCCTAAGTGAAAGATGTCAGATGAAGTGATTCTACAGTTTGATGGAGATACCCATATCTGTTCAGTTCACAGGGAAAAACAAAATGTTGGTAGCACAGAAGTGTAGAGCCTGTCACAACTCCTAAATTCAAGTTCTACTTTCATTTCACTTGACCTAAGGAACTTCAAGGAAATCATTTCATTTCATGGGGCCTAAATGTGTATTCAAATAGAAAGAGATTCTATACAATCTTTTAGGAACCCATTTAATTCTATGACTTCAACAACCTGATAAGAGAGATACCTTTATGTGGAGTAGTCTTGTCAACATTACAAAGCTTGTACTAAATTAAGAGTTGAGAGCTCAAGTCAAAGAAAGTGTCTTATACAAAATGAAATCCTAGGTTTTACTAATTGCTTTACAAAAAAAAATAAAAAAAGAGCTAAACCTACCAGCAAAAACTGAGTGAATTCTGCATAGGTCAAGTGCCTTTTTCTTTCCTTCCCAAAATGTAGTTGTACAAATTCAGAATCCCAGTTAAATGGAATATGTTGATGAATTGTAGTCTGTCCAAAAACTTGCTTAACATCCTCTGAAAAGAGAAAAGAAAAGGTTGGTTGAAACAAAGTAAGTCAAGTTTGTTCTTAGAGAAAAATAAATAGGCAGTTGAAGAAGAGAATCTAGATCCAAGTACATTATATGCATGCATGTAACTGTCACAGTGAAGCTCCTTTGTACAACTAGTTTATGCTAATAATTTTTAATTAAAAAAACTTAGATATGGCTATTTCTTATTAAAAAGGAACTTAGTTTCAAATACACAGAGACTATAAAACTATGGCAGACGCACAAGTCAGAATCCTCACAGAAGCAAGAAATCAAAAAGAGGGGGGGAAAGGTACGTAGGCACACGAGCATACACATAAGTATGCAAAACCCTCCCACACACATAGCCTAAAGGCAATAGAAAACTACAACCAAAGCTAAAATTGATTATCATCTCATTTGTTCTATTTCAAACATATACTATTTCATAGGTACAAGGGGCAGAATTCAATCTTTAGTGGCAGAAAACATACATTAAAAGCATACATATAACATTGGTTAGTCTTAAATATACTCTGTCAAGTTATCAGAAAGATTCTGGAAGCTTTAGAAATTAAAGATTTGAAGTGCATATTCAACAGCTTTAAGACTCTATTTGAGCTTTAAAAGGTCAAAAACTTACACAGCTGTACGTGAAGCCAAAGGAGAAGGGAAGAAAAGATAGCAGCTCAACTCTTTTTAACTTTACACTGCCTTTTATTTTTAACTTGAAAGAGACTTATCAAACTGTCCAAATAACCACATTTCAAAATTCCTTTCTGTTTAGTCTCTCCTATAGAAAGGTTCAAGTGGATGGGGATGTGGCTCAGTGACAGAGTGCTTTTGTGTGTGTGTGTGTGTGTCTCCCCCAGATCATCTGACCAGGGAAAATAAAATGAATTAAAGAGGAGACTGAGATTCAATTACACCTGAGAATAAATTATTAAATTAAAATTCAAATAACTTGGGTTCCAATCCTCACAACAGCAGCCAAAATTTCCTGGACATTTGCCATGTGCCAGGTTTTGTTCTAATGGCTCTAAGTCCCTTGACATCATAAGTCCTGATGCTCTTCAGTGACAAAAACATCCTGCCATAAATTATCTGTATCTCCTTTCCAGTTCTACACATCTACACCTCCGTTTGGAAAGCCCTAAGTCTTCTAACATAGACTGGTAAATTACCAAATGGAAAACCATGCTCAAATGAAGACTTGACCCAGAGCACAAAATCGTTATTTTACATTCCTCCCCCTTCCCCCCCCACCTCCTGCCCATCACAGGGCTTGAACTTAAGAGTCTGGGCACGTAACAAAAATTTAGGAAAATAAAGAGCAAGCAATAATAGCTTTCTGGTTTATCTCTGCTAACTTAATGTAACTACCATTTGATGCTTACTTGAGATCAAAATTGAATCAAGAACTCTGAAATAACAGAACAGTTGCTGATAGAAAGATGGCGCCGAGACAATAGGGAGGCACCCCGACTCGCACCAACTGAATAGCGAGCTGGGAACTCCAACACCCAACACTCCACCAAGAACCCAGCAAAACCAGCATCCAGAAGCAGTGGAGAAACGCAGGAAAACAAAAAGGAGCAAAAAAGAAGAACCGAAAACCTACACGGAGCCGGAGATTAATCGGGGCACCCTCCCCCCACCAGCCGGCCCTGGCCCAAACAGGGCCAGGCTGGGAAAGGGAAACCCGGCGATCGGCAGACAGGTTGCCAGGAGCGCAGAATCCACATAGCGGGAGACCCCACGGACACAAAGCAGGGTGCGGACCAAGACACACCCAGCAGCGACGAGAAGTTCGGGTCCACACCGGATTCGGACAAGGGAACCCAGCGCGGCAGAAAGAGGGAACGGGGGAGCCACCACGACACTTCGCCAACCCCTGAAGGGCCAACGGCGGTGCGGGACACGCACACAAAGCAGCAAAAGTGAGTCCCCCATAATCCCTTCCCCCAACGGGAGACCCAAGCCCGACAAAGACGATATATCTCCCTCCCTCCCCCTCCCCACTCCCGTGGGAACAAAGATTCCCCAAATCAGGCGGGAAGCTCCCAGCAGGCACTGGGAAGCCAGTCTAGCAGGGGAAGGGCGGAACAGCCCCAAGCCCCCAAAGGTTCCTGAACTGGCAGAACCGGCCCCGTCCCCTTCCCAACAGGGGCCAGGGACGGCCGGCAGGGCAAGCCCCACCCGAGGCGCCTAGACCTTGCGGACTCTTACAACTAAAATCACAGGCGCTGGTGGGCAATACCAGCCCAGCAGGGTCACCTGAGCCTGATCTCGTTCCCCCTCCTCGAAGCGGAGGCGAGGTCTGAGGGTGCCAAGCCACACCCGGACAGTCGATCCCACTGGGCCCCACACATACTGCTTCCCCCCCCCAACGGACTCGCGGGAGGGCGCAAGCACAACCCAACAACCCAGGGCTCGCTCTGGGAGGCAGACCCCACTTAAGTGCCTGTTGTAGGGGACTCACAGTGCACAGGAGGGCGGGGCCCCGGCGAAAGCGCCCGCTCTGATAGGCGTGCCCTGCACTGGTGGGCGGGGCCACAGCGACAGCACCTGCTGACGCAGACACGCCTACACAGAAGGGAGGGAAGAACTACACAGACTTCCAGATGCGCAAATCACAAAGAAACATAACTCAGTTCATCAAAGGACAAGCCAACTCGCCAGCTCCAAAAAGCAGCACGACTGGAGAGGAGATGGAGAATAAAAAAGCAAATGAGGACATGTTAACAGGAATGATCGAAACCGTCAGAAATGAAATCAGAAAACAATTCCAGGAGTTTAGAGCGGAAATCTGGAAGGACACCCAGGAAGCCAAGAAAGAAATGGAAGCAAAACTGGATACAATGCAAGCCTCGTTTAAAGAAATGGAAGCAAAAATGGATACAATGCAAGCCGCCTTTAAAGAAAATCTCCACACCCTGAGAATTGAAATGCATGAAAAAATAGATTTAAAATACAACTCTTTAAAGGAAGAAATTTCCACGATCAGAGCTGATATGACAACCATGAATAGCTCTCTGACATCCATAAACTCCGCAATTGAAACCATAACACAAAGAGTGGACCATATGGAATCCAGAATCTCTCGCCTGGACGATGAAGCAGCTGACAACAACCAGAAAATGACCACACTCCAAGAAAAGGTGAAGCTTCAGGGAAGATTACTCCAGGAACTAATGGACAAAGACAAGAGATATAATCTGCGTATAATTGGAATAGAAGAAGGAGCCGAATATCAGAGCAGAGGGCTTAATCATGTTCTCAATAAAGTTATTGCAGAAAACTTCCCCAATCTCACAGGGGACCCCATCCAGGTAACCGAAGCCTATAGGACACCTGGCAGGCCAGACCCCAGGAAAACCACCCCAAGGCACATAATATTCAAGACTACAGACCTCAAGATTAAAGAGCAAATTCTGAATTCAGCCAAAGCGAAGAAGGAAACTTTTTTCAATGGGAAGAGGATTCGAATAACATCCGACTTATCCACACAAACTTACCAAGCTCGAAGTGAGTGGAAGAACACCATCCAAGTACTTCAGAATAACAATTTACAACCTCGGATCAAATATCCAGCGAAACTGGAGTTCACATTCGAAGGGAGAACCAGATCTTTCCACACCAAAGAGGAGCTAAAGGAGTATGTGAATAAAAAACCAGCCCTACAGCGAATATTAAGAGGGGAAGCCCACCCAACAGAGATCGTAAAAGACACACAGACAGATTCAGAAAGAAACTTCAATAGCCAAAGTCCAGCAGAAACACAAGCTCACTAAAGACAAGAAGAAAAAAAAAAAAAACAACAGGAAAAAACAGCCCAACAAGAAAATGGAAGGAGAAAAAACACCCTTATCCTTGATCTCTTTAAATATAAATGGCTTAAACTCCCCGATCAAGAGGAGCAGACTGGCAGAATGGATCCGCAAGCAAAAAGTTGACATCTGTTGTCTACAAGAGACCCACCTTACAGCAAGGGACAAAAACAGGCTTCGAATGAAAGGATGGAGCAAGATCTACCAAGCAAATGCACCCACCAAAACGGCAGGTGTAGCCATCCTGATCTCAGACAAGCTGGATTTCTCTTTAAAGTCCACTCAAAAAGACAAAGAAGGACACTACATATTGATACAAGGAAAAATCCAGAATCAAGACATCACGGTGATAAATGTATACTCACCGAACAAAAGAGGCCCGACATATGTCAAGCAAATTCTCACAGAATTACAGAGCAAGATAGATGCAAACACAATCATAGTGGGTGACTTTAATACTCCTCTCTCTCCAAGAGACAGATCCAACACCCAGAGGATTAGTAAGGGAGCTGAGGACCTAAATAACACCATTGCCCAAATGGATCTAACAGACCTATATAGAACCTTCCACCCTACAGAGACCCAATACACCTTCTTTTCAGCAGCCCATGGATCATATTCCAAAATAGACCACGTCATAGCCCACACAAAGAACCTCAGCAAATACAAAAGAATTGACATCATCCCATGTATTATATCTGATCACAGTGGATTAAAGGTAACCCTCAACAACAAAGGATACCACAGAGCCTATACACACTCTTGGAGGCTAAACCCCACGCTGCTATCCAACACTTGGGCCACAGATCAAATTAAAGATGAAATCAACGAATTCATAAACCACAATGACAAAGAAAACACATCACAAAGAAACCTATGGGACACAGCTAAGGCAGTACTGAGGGGCAAGATCATTGCACTCAGTACCCACATTAAAAGAATGGAAGCAGAGCAGGTGAATACCCTCACGATGAAACTAAAACAACTGGAGAAACAAGAAATGACAGAATCTAAAACGACTAGGAGGGGAGAGATTACAAAGATTAAAGAAGAGATAAATCTGATTGAAAATAGAAAGACCATTCAACAAATAAATAAGACTAAAAGCTGGTTCTTTGAGAAAATAAACAAAATTGACAGACCCCTTGCAAGACTCACAAAAAAAAGAAGAGAAGAGACTCATATACGTAAAATCAGGGACTCCACAGGAAAAATTACAACAAATACACACGATATTCAAACAATCATAAGGAGCTATTTCCAAAACCTCTACTCAACAAAAAACAATAATTTTACAGAAATGGATCAATTCTTAGAGAAGTACAAACTGCCCAAACTGAACCAAGAAGAAATAAATCAACTAAATAAACCAATAACTTACGGTGAGATACAGGAGGTAATCAAGAACCTCCCTACTAAGAAAAGCCCAGGCCCAGATGGATTCACCAATGAATTCTACAAAACCTTTAGTGAGGAGCTAATTCCAATACTCCTCAAACTCTTCCGCGAAATAGAAACGGAGGGAAAAATCCCGAACTCATTCTACGAAGCTAATATCATACTCATCCCCAAACCAGGCAAAGATCCAACAAAAAAAGAGAACTACAGACCAATATCACTAATGAACACAGATGCAAAGCTCCTCAATAAAATATTAGCTAACAGGATCCAGAAAGTGATCAAGAATATCATACATCATGATCAAGTAGGCTTCATCCCTCAGTCACAAGGATGGTTCAACATCCGTAAATCAATCAATGTAATTCACCACATAAACAGAACTAAAATCAAGAATCACATTGTTATCTCAGTCGATGCCCAAAAAGCCTTTGACAAAATACAACATCCATACCTATTAAAAGCTTTGGAGAGAACAGGAATAGATGGAACATTCCTCAAAACAATAAAAGCCATATACAACAGACCAACTGCTAATATCATATTAAATGGAGAGAAACTTAAATCATTCCCCCTAAACACAGGAACAAGACAAGGATGCCCACTCTCCCCACTTCTGTTCAACATAGTACTGGAATCCCTAGCCATAGCAATAAGGCAAGAGGAGGACATCAAAGGGATCCACATCGGCAAGGAAGAAATCAAGTTATCCCTATTCGCAGACGACATGATCTTATATCTCAAGGACCCAAAAAACTCAGTACCCAAACTCCTACATCTAATAAACCAATTTGGCAAAGTAGCAGGATACAAAATCAATCCACAAAAGTCAGCAGCTTTTCTGTACACCAGCAATAGACAAACAGAAAAGGAAATTATGGAAACGATTCCATTTACAGTAGCCAAAAAAAGAATAAAGTACCTAGGGATCAACTTAACCAAGGACGTGACGGACCTATTCAATGAAAACTACAAAAATCTAATAAGGGAAATCAAAGAAGACACAAGGAGATGGAAAGACCTCCCATGCTCATGGGTAGGCAGAATCAATATAGTGAAAATGGCCATACTGCCCAAATTGTTATACAAATTCAATGCAATACCTATCAAAATCCCAGCCACATTCTTCACTGAAATAGAGAAACCAATCCATAAGTTCATATGGAACAGCAAAAAACCTAGAATAGCCAAAGCAATTCTAGGCAAAAAACATAGTGCAGGAGGTATCACCATACCAGACTTCAAGCTCTACTACAAGGCCATCATAACAAAAACAGCATGGTATTGGTATAAAAACAGATCGGAAGACCAGTGGATTAGAATTGAAGACCCAGAAATAAAACCGCACTCTTACAGCCAACTGATATTCGACAAAGGAGCTAAAGACATACAATGGAATAAACATAGCCTCTTCAACTACTGGTGCTGGGAGAACTGGGCAGCCATATGCAGAAAACTCAAAGTAGACCCAAGCCTATCACCATGCACCAAGATCAACTCAAAATGGATCAAGGACCTCAACATCAGACCTGAATCCTTGAAACTACTGAAGGACAGAGTAGGAAAGACACTAGAACTTATAGGCACAGGAAGGAACTTCCTGAATAGAGTCCCAGGCGCACAACAAATAGGGGAAAGACTCAACAAATGGGACTACTACAAATTAAAAAGTTTCTGCACAGCTAAGGTCATAGCCACCAAAATAGAAAGACAGCCAACGATATGGGAAAGGATATTTACCAGCACAGCAACAGACAAAGGCCTGATATCTGTCATCTACAGAGAACTCAAAAAACTAAGCCCCTCCAAGCCCAATAAACCTATTAGGAAATGGGCAAAAGAGCTAAAGAGAGACTTCACAAGAGAAGATATAAAAATGGCAAAGAAACACATGAGGAAATGCTCAACATCCCTGCTAGTAAAGGAAATGCAAATAAAAACAACCCTGAGATACCACCTCACCCCAGTTAGAATGGCCTATACTCTGAACTCAGGAAACAACAAATGCTGGAGGGGCTGTGGGGAAAGAGGAACCCTTCTCCATTGTTGGTGGGAGTGCAAATTAGTACAACCACTTTGGAGAACAGTATGGAGGTTTCTCAAAAAGCTCAATATAGACCTACCCTATGACCCAGCCATACCACTCCTAGGCATCTATCCTAAACAGCAAAACCCAAGATATCAAAAGGACATTTGTACTTCCATGTTTATCGCAGCACAATTCACAATAGCCAAAATTTGGAAACAACCCAGATGCCCCTCCACAGATGAATGGATCCAAAAAATATGGTACTTATACACAATGGAATACTACATAGCGATTAGGAATGGTGAAATATTGTTATTTGCAGGGAAATGGTCAGAACTCGAACAAATAATGTTGAGTGAGACAAGCCTAGAACACAGAAAACAAAGGGGCATGATCTCCCTGATATATGACTGTTAACAAAGGGAGATGGAGAGACAGTAGAGACCAAGTCTGTGAACACTGTATATGTGCTTGATACATTGTATACTGCATATGGGTCTACCTGACCTAGACAAGGGATGGGAAAACAGGTTGTAAGATATCACAAGAAATGTACACAATGCCCTACTATGTAACTGCACCCTCTTTGCACAGCACCTTGTAAAAAAAAAAATTTATGTTCAATTGATAATAAAAAAAAATAAAAATTAAAAAAAAAAAAAAAAAAACAGGAAAAAAAAAAAAAAAAAAAAAAAAAAAAGAACTCTGAAGCTTAACTCTGTGAAGGGCTTTCCCCAGTATTCCACAGTTTCTCTCTTATACAAATACTTTCATCAAGTATGAAAACCAAATCACTGCACCTGACAGCAACTCTAAACTCTGACAATTGTGCATTTTTAAGTCTATCTTTATATGGTATGCATATGTATGTACATATTTAAATGTGCTCATCTGCACAAATTTACTGTATTTTGTTATTTCCAGAGATTTCTAGCTTCCTGGCAGTACAGACCTAATTTTTTCACCTTTGATTCTCCAGGCTTGCTGTGCAGTGTTGGGCTTGAAGAACTTCTACTTGTTTAGTTTTTATGAAATGAGTCAGAAAGGGTTTACAATACACAGTGTGATAGGTTGGACAGAGTCATATTAACCCTTAAAGGCACTATATTACTGAAAAAAATTAACAATTATTCCCCAATATTGTTTACTAACTCTTCTCTCCCTTTCGTAGGCTGACTTTACATCTGCTAAAGGCTCTGAAATCTGCATTTTAACTAGCACCACCCTATGTTTGGGGGTATAGGGTTTTTCTATGTTTTGTTTTGTTTTTTATTGGGGGGACCAGTTTGTGCCAGTACTGGGCTTCTACACAAGGCCTTGAACTCTTGAGACAAGAATATAAAAAGAAAAAGGTAGGGCTGTCTCCAGAGCAAGCAGTATAATGAAGTAACGTATAACCCACCCCCCAGGTCATTAACCCAGATGCCCCTCAGTAGACGAATGGATCAGGAAAATATGGTACATATACACAATGGAATTTTATGCCTCTATCAGAAAGAATGACATTGCCCCATTCGTAAGGAAATGGAAAGACTTGGAAAAAATTATACTAAGTGAAGTGAGCCAGACCCAAAGAAACATGGACTCTATGGTCTCCCTCATAGGGAATAATTAGCACAGGTTTAGGCTAGTCACAGCAGAGGATCGTAAGATCCTCATAAGTTATGGCCTTATGAACACATAAGATGATGCTAAGTGAAATGAACTCCATTTTATGGAAAAAGTATTATATGCAATGTGAAACCGTAGCTTCTATTGTTGATGATCCTCTTGTATCCCCTTTCTGTGGTTGTACCTACACTGTATCTGTATCTTATCTGAGTACATTGGAAACCGTGTATACAGGTATTAGAACTAGGAACCTGAAAAGAAATACCAAAATCGAGAGACACAGGGTTAAAAAGACAAACGATTACAAAAGCAATACTTGCAAAACTGTTTAGTGTTAATCTACTGAACAACAACTCATGGGGGGAAAGGGAGAGGGGGAGGGGGGACGGGGGAATGAGGGAGGAGGTAACAAACAGTACAAGAAATGTATCCAATGCCTAACATGTGAAACTGTAACCGCTCTGTATATCAGTTTGACAATAAAATTAAAAAAAAAAATCCAGGTCATGAGAAGACCCTGGGGTAGATACACAGTGGGTCACAGTGATGCACAACTCCAGTGAATGACATCCATTCTTATGGTTCATGTGACTGGTTCCCCCTGGACTTGGGCAGTGCTCAGAGTATATTACCTCAAGAATGTGACTCAATTATGAGTTTCTTCACTGTTTTTACGCAGCAGCTACTGTAGGAAAGAATACTAAGCCCTTAGCTAGCTATACTTCAGAGTAGCTCAGCTTATGAGTCTTGTACCAGGCTCTATGTGAAGAGCTAAGAGTATGTATCTATGTATAAACCACAAGAAATAATCCAATAGCAACCTGTGGTAACAATGAACTACAAGGGTCCCTAGAGCAAGGAAATGCAATTTTTTAAAGGAAGCATGGCAGTGGAAGAGAAAAAAATCTTAAAACAGATAAAATGGAACCTGAGCCATGAAGTCTATTGAAGATTTACTTAGACCTTTAAGGGTTTTGTTGTGTTTTATGTTTGTTTTGGGCACTGGTAATGGAACTTGAACTCAGGGCATGGACACTGTCCTTTAGCTTCTTCTACTCAATGCTGGCACTCTAACACAACAACACTTTCAGTTTTTGTGGTTAATTAGAGATAAGAGTTTCATGGACTTTTCCTTCCTGGGTTGGCTATCTTCAGTTAGGATTATGGGCATGAGCTACCAGCACCAAACTTCCCAAGGGGGAGCTTTGTGTGGAAAAAAAAGGTTGAATTCTTTTGAAGTAAATCAAGAGTTTGGGCACGGTGTTTTAGCCCAAAGCCATATGGGTCCCTAAGACATGACAGATCCTGTTCCAAGGGCCAGAGACGTTGACATCATCTGCCACCAGCAAATATTATTATTTTCAAATCCTAGGACTAGATGCTATATTTATAATGAAGGAAAGTTCACTCTGGGTAGAAGAGTTGGCCATAAGACACCGCCTTGGTGAAAAAGAGGCCCAGAGTTGTTATTTACCAGTTGGTCCAAATTCTACAAAGCTTATCTTGCTCTCCTCTGACCTACCTAAAAGGATCATTGTTCTCCTATCCAAAGATTGCCCAGGTATTCTAATGGCACAAACTAAATGATGAGCAAAAGAGGGAAGGAGGAATTTTAAGAGAGGAAATGTACCAAAATTTCTATTCATTTCACAGCTAATAAAATTAAAATATTAAATTTTGCTACTCTGGAAAACTCATACATATTCTACAAAAATATTTTATAGGCTCATAAGTCTCCAAATACTTCCTGTCCAAGTAAGTCATTCTGGTGTGTTCATTTTCTAAAATATTTGCCTGCAGGCTCATAAATAGAACCAACAGCTATAAACCAAACAAATAATCACAATGGGTTCCTGGCATTCCTACCTCACTTTGGAAGATATTAAGCCAGTACCATAGGTTAATATTCATTACTCCTTGTAGGAGGCAGAAATAGCTTTCATACTTAGAATGTGATTAAGATTTCTCTAGGCTTTGTGAGGTAATGCTAGGCATGATACTCATCCTATGCTTGGAAAATATTAGAAATGAAAAACAAAATAGTTTTCACAACAAATTCAGCTCCATACTCTGGCTCCCATGGGCAATTCCATAATTTTACTAGGAAGGGTCCCAAAAGTAAAGTTTACTGTTGTGCATAACTATGAGGGATCCTCAAGGTGAAATTTACTGTTGTCCTATCATTGAGCCCTCAGAATTTCTAGATAGTTTCAAATGTACTCGGCATCCCTGAAAAGGAAAAGGGAAAACCTAAAATAATTTTAGCCTTTTTGATTAGTCCAGAATAATACATTATTCACCAGTTTATAGCTTTCAAAGAAGCATCCTTTGACAGATCTCAAAAAGAAGTCTCTCCAGATCGAAAACATAAGGCCCTAAAAATCTTGTCCCCAGTCAGGAGCCCGTGGCTCAAGCTCATGGAAGGATCTTGGTTTGAAGCCAGCACAGTAAGGACAGTCTATGAGCTCTTATCTCCAATTCCACCAAAAAGCTAGAAGTGAAGATGTAAGTGCTAGAGTGCTAGCCTTGAGCAAATAAGCTAAGGAACAGTACCCTGGCTCTTAGACCAGTCCTAGTACCAGTACACACACAAATCACCTCCATCAGCAGCAGCAGCAGCCTGTTCCTAGACTGAGGTCATACAGGCCATGAAGCAGAACAGAATTAACACTAGAGCATGAATGTAGCACTAGATATGTATTAATGTTATATATAGCATACTACTGTTAGCTTAGTTACTCCTCTTGAAAGTAAAAGAAATAGACGTTTTCATCTTTTAAAGTATAACCCATGTTATTCCATTGAGCCAAACTATGCTTGGAAGGCACATTGCTCTTCTAAAATCATCCCGTAAGAGTGGTATTATTTAAGGCAAGACTTCACCTAACAAACTCAAGGTTCCTTTGAGTTTATTTATGAGATTTTACTTTCTCTGCAAATATTTCTACCTAAAACGCCTACTGGCATTTTTTTAATCTCATAAAAACACAATTAAACAAAGGCAGCCATTTCTTTCCTAATGAGTGGTTTATCTTTGATGTTGTTATTTCCAATGTACCCTATGACATTATGCCTTTTTATTTTGTCTTTCTTCCCCATGCTTTTACTCCTGTTGTCACTGTAACTGACTTTGGTACATACAATACACTTATCAGAACTAGGGAAGGGGAACACCAAAATGGAGAGAGACAAAGGATAAAAGGCGAACCAATGCAACAGCAATACTTAAAAGACAACCAATGCAACCACAATACTTACAAGACAATATGCTACAAACCAAGTGTACATCTCAGGGGAGAGGAGAGTGGGGAGGGAAGAAGGTGGGAGAAAAATGGATAAGGTAAAAAATTTGATAAGAAATGTACTCACTGCCCTACTTATATAACTGTAAGCCCTCTGTATATTACTTTGACAATAAAAATTTGTAAATTACATTAATAAAAAATCAATATTACATTATAACAAAAAAGTCAAGTTGAAAATTTCCTACTTATGCTGTGGAATGCGTTGGGATTTTTTTTTTCGGGGGGGTGGGGGGAGGCAGTCCTGGGGCTTGAACTCAGGGCCTGAGCACTGTCCCTGGCTTCTTTTTCGCTCAAGGCTAGCACTCTACCACTTGAGCCACAGCACCACTTCTGGCTGAGGAATCTAACCCAGGGTTTCATGTATACGAGGCAAGCACTCTACCACTATGCCGTATTCCAAGCCCCAAGTTGGCACTTTTAAAAGGTAAATTACAGGTGAAATACTCTTGCAAATAAAACATTTAAAGAATTAACTAAAAATTCATTAGATTAATGAGAGCTATTGATCAATAAGGGGTTTGGGAGCTTGCGGGAGAAAGCTGTAAAATGGCAGCTCTGACTAAGATAGTGTACACATACATTTCAACATCATGGGAACCTTCTGATGCAATTAATACTCACTTAAAGAAATAGAAAAATGAGGGCTGGGAATATGGCCTAGTGGTAGAGTGCTTGCCTCGATTACATGAAGCCCTGGGTTCAATTCCTCAGCACCACACACATGGAAAAACCAGAAGTGGCAATGTGGCTCAAGTGGTAGAGTGCTAGCCTTGAGCAAAAAGAAGCCAGGGACAGTGCGCAGGCCCTGAGTTCAAGCTCCACGACTGGGAAAAAAAAAAAAGACATAGAAAAATGAATGGCAGTAAAGCAGGGCAGGCTCTACGAAGGGAGATGTGTGCCACTGGAAGCAGAGATGGTATTTGCAATTCTAGATTAGGAAATGATGGAGTTAGATATGGTACCAAAAACAGAAGCAATAAGAGCAAAAAGAAACACATTGGATTTTATCAAAATCAAAGCTATTCTACTCCAATGAAGACCATTAGGATAGTGAAAAGTTATTGTACAGATTAGCAGAAATATTTTGCAGTTACATATCTGATAAAGAACGCTAGAAAATACAAGTTCTCACAACCATTAATAAAAAGAAATTAAAGTTTAAATGGACAATAGATAGAAGTAGACATTTTTCCTACAAAGAAAAGAAATAACGAATAAGTATATGAACAGACACAATGTCACTAGCTATCGGGGAGCTAAATCAAAACCACACACAAGACTACCCAACCAGGATGGCTAGAAAAAAAAAGAGAAGCTATAACAAGTGCTGGTGAGGATGTGAAGCAACTGGAATTCTCACTTATTGCAGAGAATAAAATGTTACAGCCATTTTGGAAAGCAGTCAAGCAGGTCTTCAAAAATTAAAACAGGGTTATGTTATCAAATGACCTTTGGATTTCTTCTCAAGTTATATTCATGAGAAAGTAAAACACATGTCCATATACATGTTGCTAACGTTAACAGAAGAACATTATTCAAAACAGCTCCGAAGTAGAAACAATCTATGTACTCATTCACTGGCAGATACTATTAAACAAAATGTAGTATAAGAAAAGAATAATAATAGCATGCTAGTTTGTGGATGAACCTTGATTGAAAACATGCTACAAAGTTTTGTCACATATACTGCAGTTTATAGTTAGAAGAAATGCTGAGAATAACCAAATTCATTCTGACAGAAGACAGCTCAATGTTTGCCTAAAGACTGAAGGGACCAAAGAAAATGAAAGTGGGGTGCCAAAAGAAGTGTGATTGCAAAAGTCTGGGATTTCTGACATTCTGATGAAACTGTTCTAATATCTAAAGTGAAGATAGTTACACAAATCTGTGAATATAGTACAGAAAAGGTGTGGAACACACATGCACTGATTTACACAGCTTTCATATGTAAAGAGGGGAATTATTTCTCAATAAAACTGCTTTTTAAAAAATCTGGACCTGCCAGAGATTCCCTGCTTACTGAGTTACCTTGAGCAAATTGCTTATAATTTAATGATCATGATCTTTAAAATGGAAATAAAATATTTATCTTAGAGTGGTATAATGGAGCTAAGTATGCCTATATGATGTTCTGTACACAGTAAGTGACCATTAAATGATGATACTCTAAAATCTAAAATCTTCATTACACTGCAAATTATTATTTAGGCATCAAATATTTACAAATGATACTAAAAAAATGAGGCACAGTGATTTGGAAATCTGATAGTTTATACATCTCTCAAAAGGTGATAATTTTCCATAAATATTTAAAATACATCCTTCTCTGAGTTCATATACTAAAATTTTGAATGAAAAGTGATAAAAAAAAACTAAGTAATTTTCTATTATGTTTCTTAAAGTACAAAATTAAAAAAGATTAAGAACCTCCACTCTCTACTTTGAAGATCTTTCAGATACTAGAAATATCTAATTGGCAAATTACTTGCACATGCCATTAAGTAGTTAGATTGAATTTGGTTTTACAAATTCTACTGGCTCTTGTTCCTTAACCTTTACCACTATAATCTGAAATCATCGAGGTCTTCACTTATGCAAATGCTTTCTACATTTTTGTTTCCATACAGAATAACTAAATTAATGCACTTTAATTTCTCTAAAAGATTCAGTTTTTGAAGCTGCACATCAATGAAAATGAGTTTCTCATTAAAATAAAAAAGATTCATCAAGCTATATTATTTCAAACACTAAACCATAATACCTCTGTGGATCCTGAAACTTGTATTAATACAATAATCACAAAAAGGATGTTTCTGTAAAACACAAAAGTAAACCCTCTGAGAGGCAGGAGGAGAGCTACAGAATGGCCCTACTTTATCTCTGAATAGGTTCATACTTTTTCTCAGCTAAATCCTCAAAGAAAGTTGTGGTTGTGCACTAAAGGAAACAATATTCCACCCTGCTGATATGGTTAAAAACAGCTTATATGGCCATGTCTTTTAAGCAGGGAGCAGAAGATAAATTGTTGAATTCGCAAGTTAAATAACATAATGGAGTAAGTGGATGCAGACCTATCTCCTGCCACATGCTCCAATATCAAGGTTGCCATTTCAAACCCTTTTGACAAGTGCCTTTTCATATTAATCACAGAGAAGGGTCTGAAGAGGGAAGAAGTATTCTGGCTACAATTGAGATTCACTCAAGGAAGTTCTAGGAAGAAAATGGGTGCCATTAAAACAAAAGCACTTCACATTAAAACAGAGTTCTCTATAAGATCCTGTAAACTTTTTTATTACTATTCTGAGCATGTAGGTACAGTGGTAACAAGTATGTTTCAAGAAGTAAGCACACACAGTCAAACTGAGTATTATCTCGAAGTCACATATATTAGTATTATATAAAATTAAGGCTAATTTAACCCAAGATTTGTAGTTAACAATCTCTAAGATCTATATTTAGAGAGGGATGAAGCTACCCTGACTGAAGTTCATGTGGCATGATGGAAAGAACAATATCCTTCTAATGTCAGAGACTTAAGTTGTATTTCCTATGAAACCAGTCACCTTTCCCCCTCTGGGCCTGTTTCCTCACATAAAAAAAGAAATAAACTATACCAGCTATTGTTTGTTTGATGTATGTTCAACATGAAAAGCTTGTTTAAAACATCTCCACATCCCACACCCAAAGACTTTGAATCAGCAAATCTGAAATGGAGCCAGGGTGCTCTGTTCTAACGAAACACAGTTGTAACAAACATCCCAGTGCTATTACAAGGAGAACCTATGATCCACCTCATTGGTAAGAATCCTGTTCAAAACTCTGATAGATGGGCTGGGAATATGGGCTAGAGGCAACAGTGCAACAGTGCTTGCCTAGGTTCACTTCCTCAGCACCATTTATATAGAAAAGGCCAGAAGTGGCACTGTGTCTCAAGTTAGCCTTGAGCAAAGAGAAGCCAAGAACAGTGCTCAAGCCCTGAGTCCAAGGCCCAGGACTGGCAAAATAAAATACAATAAAATAAAATCTGATAGATGTATAGATCCTCCAAACAGCATGTAAGTCATTGCAGTAAATGAAGACAGAAAAAAGGGCTAAAGGCCAGCACATATTTAGCATAAGACATTAATCATCTATCACGTACATTAAACTCAATCAACAGGAGAGAGGCCAACTGAGATGTTTTCAATCTTCCTGTTAGAAAAAGTACTTCTAATTAAGTAGAATAAATCGTTAGCAGCCCTTCATCATATCAAAAGTAGGTCAGTTAAAATGGTGTTGGAGGCATAGAGCAGACTGTGGTCATTCTCCAGATGTACTTGCTTTAATCATGTTGTGTTAATTATTGTTAACTTACACCAGCACTAAAGGAAACTCCGCAGCTTTGAAATCCTTAAAGCAGTACAAAGAGTCCTAATTCATTCTGTAAATGCAAGTAGAATATCTATATTGTTTAAAAAAGCAATTTCCTAAGCTGGTTTCCTTCGACGGATGTTATCAAAAATAATTTTCTTACAAAAGCATTAACATACATTTAACCCTACTTAAATGCTTCAGGAGCAGATGTACTACAAATGCACACCCACAGTGATCCCATATTAGTATGAAACTGTTTTATTTCAATTAAAATGTCTAACTATCCACCCCCAACATATACCTAAACTGTAATTTTCTCTGAGAACTTCCAATATGTTCTTGATTTTGTTTCCTTTATCAACCTATCAGAGCAAAAACTGCCTTGCAACTGTTGGAAGAAATCAGTCATTAGCAGTAAGATTACAGCAAATTTTCCAATTTAGAAAAACTGTATTTTTATCTCTCTCTCATACTGAAAGAATAATGGCATAATTTTACTATTTTTAAATGAGCTGTACAGTTTAAGATAGTCAAATTTTCCCAGGGCTTCATGTTTCAGGATTTAATGTTAGCAACTTTCTGTTCTCTACTTCTTTTCTACGATCATGTTCTCTTTGCCCTTAGTCTTGCATGCATGCATACAACACACACACACACACACACACACACACACACACACACACACACGCACACACGCACACACACACATGCTCACTCAAGGGCAGGAGCCCCATTCCAGCTTCTCCACACCTTGACAGCTGTCCTGAGAACAGTTAACCTTGAGGCAGCAGTTAACTAAGGACTGACTTCACATGGCTATTGTGATTTACTCTTCAATTGACATTCTTCCACCTTCTCAACAGGCCTGCCTCTTTTTTCATCCCTATTTTTAAAATGGAGTGATGAAGTAGCAAAAAGTACAATATTTTAGCCATTTGAGCATGGACAATTCTCAAATTATCCCACCAACTGGAAGTGCTCTCTGATACTACTATCTTTCAAAATTGAAGCCATTATGGTCAATCGTGCAAATCCGTATTTAGCTTTTTCGTAAATAGTGGATTTTTGACCCAATGAACTGGAACAGCTTCTGAACAGTCTCTAGGATCTTTGACAAGATGCTCAGTACGAAAGCAGGATTGTTGTCAATGTTGAGGAATTTACTTTCAAAACTCACACTGTTCCAATTTGGAGTTCTTACTTCTATTAGAACATGAGCATGTGTAAGCCTGCTTAGGTACCTCTACTTTAGAACAAAATCTACTATAGGGCATTACATTTCTTCATCAAAATAAATCAAAATCAGTTTCAACAAAGAACAACTTCTCCACATAATGTTCCTTCTGACTCTTAACCATTTTTCTCTGTTCATTGTAATTAAAAAAAAGATCTTAAAGAAGTTAAATGAAGAGGAAAACAAGTAATGCCTTATGCACAATTTCAATTCTCAAGTAAATCCATTAGAAAAAAAGTAGGACTCAAATCCTATAGCAGTACTGAGCCTAGGCTATAATAAGGGTAACAACAGATACAACCAATGTGGTATCAATAAATAAAGATAGGTACTGTTTCAATTAGCCTCATGAGAAGTGCATGTGCTAGATAAAACACAGTTTCATTAATTACAGTTCATGACTTAAATACATTAACTACAGTTTAATGATGGTCAAAACTGTTATTACTAACAGTTTCACTAACTACACACTAACACAACCTTTGAAGCCCTGCTTCAAACATCTTTCTTTCATAAAAACCAAAAACCTAAACAAATGAACAGGGTACTTTCTCTCACTTTGTATGAAATGTAAGGCTGGGGACCACTGCAAATCAAGAAAGGGTCCCTAGGGAACCATCAGTAAAGTGTGAAAATAAGGCTCACCCCACAGTCTCCGCTGTTGACTGAGCTAATATGGGGAGCCAAAGAGGAGACATTTGCTGTCTTGCTACTTCAAGTTCACACTTCCCAAAGATGAACACTAAAGAAGGCAACTTTCCAAAAATACTAAAGGGCCATTCTTGAAAAACAGACTTGTAAGAGGAGCTGAGGAAGGAAACTAGGAAGCATCAACATTACCTGTACCTCAAAATAGCTCAAATAGGCAGATAATGAAGTTAGACATCAGAATTTGATTCTGAATAGTTTGAGTTTTTAAGACCAGTACTGATTAGTCATATCTGTTTTATTGTACAACTCTAAGGTGTTTTCTTTCTCTTCCACTGAAGGATGAGTCTTCTAGAAAATGCTGCTATCTTCTTCTTAAAACTCCCTGATGTATAAAAGACTCCCCAAACTGCCATAAAAATGATTCAGCCAAGTGCCAGTAGCTTAAGCTTCTAATCCTAGCTACTCAAGCAGCTGAGATTGGAAGACAGTGATTTGAAGCCAGCCCTTGCAGCAAAGTCCACAAATCTCTTATCTCCAATTAACCACCAAGAAAAGTCAAAAGCAGAGTGTGGCTAATTGGTCTTGAGCAAAAAAGCTCAGGAACAGTGTCCTGGTCCTAAGTTCAAGGCCCAGGACTGGAGCAAAAAGGAAAAGGAAAAAAAAGATTGGTACATATAACCATGATATTGAATGATTTTCCCCTACCATATGAAAACGTTATAAGTCAGCTACTTGTCATTTCGTTATCTTAAGTCTATGCATTTCTCTTTCCATCCAATCCTAAATAGGGATTAATAGCTGATTTTATGATGCCCACAAAGTGAGGATCCAATGGACTTATCATAAAATATACAGGAGAGGTGGACAATGTGTTGTTATTTGGTGAGACAGGAATAAGTTACATATGGAAGACAGGGTGGTGTGGAAAAGTGTTATATGGAATTAATGACATAATCAGAGTGTTAGCTCTTGAAATTATGCCTTCAGAAATGGGACAGTGTTCAACATTAAGTAACGATGAGCAAACTACCGACTTACAGGCCAGAAGCTAAACAACAAATTGAAAGGTCTTTCCAAGGAAAAAGAATAGAGAAAAGAAAACTAACAACAACGAAAGGAAACCTCTTCTTTCAGGCTCTTTATTTCATTGTGATTATTTTTACCAAGGTCTTTTGTTTCTCAGATAGTATGTGGTAGAGCCTCTCACAGCTATTTATAGCTATTTACAGATGGGGAAAATGAAGCTCAGAAAGTTGAAAAGATTTGTTCCTCATAGCTAGTAAGAAAGAAATCTCACACCACTGGACCATTCTAAATTCACAGTTGACTCTTATGCCCTTATCACCTACTTCTCCATCAGTCTTTTCAACCACAGTACCACATGCCCTCTCCTCTCCCTGCACTGTGGAAAGTTTGTGTCCTTACTCTGTTAAGGCCCATGGTATGCTGCCACCACTTCCCTTGATACTTTACCCCAAGGATATGTAGCAAGGAAAATATCTGAAACCCATTCCTGGATCCTCAACCAGCTGCTTCTCATTCTGCCCATGCAGTGCAGAGAGGCAGGACATTTGTGCTGAACCCACAACATAATATGATTACATCATTTTAATCAAACTGACCTCTATACCCCCATAAGCTCTCTGCTCACTGATTATTTGAAGCTGAAAATAGAACTTTTCCTTGTTTCGGTTCTGGGGATGAACCTGGGGCCTTCCTCATGGTAGGTAGGCAACTGAGCTACATGCTGCAGTCCTCTAGTTGGACATTTTCTAAATTGGCTTTCCACTGAAAACTTGTGATTACAGTTATGCTAAGAGGAATTAAATGATAGAAAAAGAAATAAACTAAAGTTAATCTAAGGATCTTCCAATATTAAATAATGGGAAGCACCTCAGCTTCTAGAAAGAAGCATATAATCTTCTGCCTTTGCCCTACCTGATCTCACCTTGAATAACTCTGGTATGTCAAGTGAGAATGGAGGAGTGGGGGTGGAGGACAAGGTTGGCATGATAAATCTGCTATACTATCTTTTTCTCTTCTTTCCTTTTCTTCCCCCTCCAACTAGAGTTTAAACTCAGGGCCTTACCCTAGCTCAGGTGGCATTCTATCATTTGAGTCAGGCATCCAGCCCAGCTTCTTACTTGTTATTTTTGGAGAAGGACTCACCCAGAATTTCCTCTCCAGGCTGGTGTAAAATTATGATCCTTCAGATCTTTGTTCCCTGAATTACTAGAATTAAGGGCATGAACCACAGGTGATGACCATTATACTATCTTACCTGGGCTTTGTTTTATTATTATCTTCATTTTTTCATTATAAGGACTTCAGATGATAATTAACTGGATTCAGAATGAAAAGTGACAGTGCTGAAAGTGATTCATTCTCTCTAATTTCAGACTCTAGGCATGTTAAAGCATCAAATAAGACAAGCCCAAGAGGACTGCACAAATTGGAAAATACATTTAAAACAGACTCATTGACTGTTTCCCTTGAAATCCCAATCAAGATGCCCCAAATCATTCATGAGCAATATATTTCAGGTTCAGATGCATAGGCAACATGGTTCTGGGCATCATGGGGTTCAAGGAAAATGTGGTGCTTTCTGACCCCTAGGTGGCTTCTCTCAAGGAAGAACCTACCACTGTCCCACCACATCCTAATCTTTTAAGCACTTAATCTTTTAAGGGTTTTCTGCAGCTAATTCCAATGAATATTTTTCTCTCTTTCCAAAATAAAGGCTGGACTACCCTCCATGAAGAAAGAGGACACACACACACACACACACACACACACACACACACACACACACACACACAGAGTTTCAAAGACAAGATCCTTTTTTTAACCATTGTGAACCACACATGTGCAGTGCCTCTAATGGCAAACTGCCATGAAGACAGAGGGGAGGGCAGGAAGAGCTGGCACACAATAACTGCTGGTTATAGGTAGGTTGTGAGTTTCTGCAAAAGCAAACCAATGAGAAAGAAAAGGAAATGTGCTGTCTGACTGTCACATTATATTCTGCAAAAAGTGTCCTGCCACAGTCATCATTCTGAAGCTAAACCAGAGTAACAAAATTATTAAGCCAAATACTTATATGAACTACAGCTCAAACATCAAGCTACATTTTTTTAAACAAATATGCTGCTGGATGCTGTGGCTCACACTTGTAATCCTAGCTAACTAGTGGCTAAGATCTAAGGACTATGTTTCAAAACTAGCTAGCCAGAAAAGTCCATGAAACTCTTATCTTCAAGTAACTAGCAAAACACCAGAAGTTGAAATATGGCTCAAGTAACAAAATGCCAGTCTTGAGTGAAACAACCAAGCAAGAGTGCAAGGACGGTAACCCCAAGCCTTGGAACTGGCACCAAGAAAAGAAAAAAGAAAAATGCTAACTTTGTAACAGATGTTTTGTTCCATTTTTTTAAAAGGAAGGATCACACCAATCTATCTTTGCACACATATGTACACACTCCAGCTCCTTACCAAAAGTAACTTCTCCTTTGCCAGCTTTGTCAAACAGCTGAAAGGCCACCATAAACAAAGCATCCGGGGCACACAGGACAGATTCAAATGCAACAAATTCTTGAAAGGATATTAATCTGCAATATAAAATAAAGATAAAATCAGAAAAACATATACAAACATACAAGCATGGTAAAAATAAAAATGTCACTGTCTAAAAAGTAAAATTCAATGTTAAATACATTCATGAAAACTTAGCATTTCCTGTTACTCATAGTGGGCTGAAAAAGCAATGTACAGAATCTAAGAGACATGACAGGTTTGACCACATAGCAAACCACTAAAGACACTCTAATTATAAACAACACTGTTTTCCAGCATCATTGATGTTGCAGACCTACATGTTTGCCAGGCATTTGTTAAATTCTGTAATTAAAGCTCACATTCTTTTGTGTATTTACTTACTTATTTAGTGCTAGTAATGGGGCTTGAACTCAGGCTCAGAAGCTCTCTAGTTCTCTTGGCTTAAGGGCTAGTACTCTATCACCTGGTCCATACCTCTACTTGAGATGACAATCTTACAGACTTACCTATTAAGGCTGGCTTTGAATCTCAATCTTCAACTCAACCTCCTGAGTAGCTGAAAATACAGGCATACACCATGGGCTTTCAGATATTTTAGACTAAGTAGTGACTGAATTAACAGCAGGACAAGAGAGGCTCTGTTACTCACTGGTACTTTTATATACTGTGTAAAAATGATTCGCAGATAATCATTCATTACTGACATCTACTGATCAGAAGATTAGAAGGAATTACAGATAAATTGGACATGAAATGTGGCCTCAAGGCCTTCTAGCCAGGTGAAGCAGACAGCCCAAGAGTTAGAAACAGTAAACAGGAGTCAAATCTGAAGACAAAGACTAATGATAGAAGATTTCAAGGGAAAAAAAAACAAAAACTTGGTAGTAGGAATATAATTGAAGATGGGCCTTAAAGAAAGTGTAAAATTCAAACAGGCATAGTGATGCACATCTGTATTTCCAACATTCAAGTGGCTGAGGTTGGAAAATTCCAGGCCAAGATGGGCTAGATGAAAAAAAAAGTCAGTTATGAACTAGGCAGGAAGTCATTTAAAGCAGAAGGGCAGAGCACAAGAAACCTAAGGAATATACAAGGAAATAGCAAGTAACTGATCTTGAGTATGTAACAGAACACTGTGAGATGAGATTAGAAATAAAAGACGAGAGGTAGTGTTGATGGCAATGAAAGGATATGATCCTTGTTTTCTAGAAAAAAAGGAGAGAGGGAAGATTATTGAGGAAGGTCATAGTATGATAGGTCAGGTATTTTGCTTTAACTTTTAGAGGTAACAGATCCATAAGAGAGTTCCTAGGTTTAAGCCCCAGTACTAGTGCGCGTGTGCACACACACACACAGACAAAAAACCTACTAGGATCAGGAGCTGGAGGCTAAGAGCTGAGGATTGTGGTTCAAAGCCAGCCAGAGGAAGAAAGTCCATGAGACATTTATCTCCAATTGACCACCAGAAAACTGAAAGTGATGCTCTGGATTGAACCCTTGAGCAAAAATGCTCAGGGAAAGTGCTCAGGCCTCAAGTTCATGCCCTATGACACCACCACCCCCCCCCAAAAAAAAAAAAAAACCAAAACCTACTAGGAAGCCAGGCACCAGTGGCGCACACCTATAACCCTTGCAACAGGAGGCTGAGCTCTGAGGATCATGGTTTGAAGCCAGCCTGGGCAGGAGTATCCATGACATTTCCAATTAACCACCTATAAGCCAGAAGTAGAGCTGTGGCTCAAATGGTAGAATGCTAGCTTTGAGTAAAAAAAATAAAAGCTCAGTGTTTCATCCTCCCCTCCATGCTCACCCTCTAAGCATTAATGTGAGAGCAAGGCATACTGGGGATGGGAGAGAAGCATTCTTAGCCTGAACTCAAAGAGCTCCTTCCCTATTAAAGAGAGGAGAGACAGTCAAAGCATACATAACCACAATGCAGGGTGAATGTGAAAGGAAAAAAAATAAAATAAAAGGAGGCACTATTACCAAAAAAGAAAAAAAAGAAGGAAAAACAACAGCAAGGAAGTTGAGATGGAGAGTAGCTAGGGTAGCAGAGTTCTATAAACTAAAGTGAGACCCTACAAAGGAAAGAAAATGCCAGCCAAAATGCCCATGCTAATGAGCCCTTAATAATATGCTTACCAGGAATGAATGAAGGCAAGGAAAGAGACAAGACTGTCCCCAAGTCTATCCTGGATAACTGAGGCCATAATGATACCCACCCAAAGAGACTGGAAGAAAATCAGGAAAAATGTGGAGGGGACTTGTAGTAAAAATGTGACCAATTCTGAAGGCACCAGGTGGACATTGAAGCATCGTGTCCCCTGTATTCAGGAGAGATGCTGATATGGTCTCATGTGAAATCCTCCTGCCCCCAATCCCATAGTCGCTTAGAATATGATCTTATGGTTGCCATATTATCCCATATAAATAACCCTTATAAAGGGGAGAATTTAATCATATATATAGTTGGGGGGGGGGTTGTTCTTGTTGTTGGTTTTTGGCAGCACTGGGATTTGAAGACTACCTCCTGAGCCATGTCAACAGCCCTTTCTGCTCTAGCTTGTTTTTAGATAGGGTCTCGCACTTAGCCCAGGTTTTCCTTCAACTGATATTCTCTTATTTTTGACTCTTGAGCAACTGAGATTACAAGCATGGACCACCATGCTGGGTACCCCCAAGGTAAGGTTTCTATAAGCCAAGGAACACCAAAGATTTCCAGTATACCACCAGAAACTAGGCAAGGGGCACGGTACAGATTTTCTCTCATGGTCCTTGGGAAGAAATAACTCTGCAAAGTCTAACTCTGTTGGACTGTGACCCTCCAGAAGTGGAGAAAATGCATTTCTATTTTTTTAAGCAATCAGTTTATGGTAATTTGTTATAGCACCTGGGGAAACTATTATAGAAACCAAGATCAAAAGCAAATATCTATAAAGCTTAAGAATGATTCAACACTCTAATGAAGGGCAACATTGAGGTACTCACTTGCAGACCTACCTGCCCTATACAGCTGAAGCAAACAAAGGGTAACTACCATGTTTTGTTTGTGTTGCCACCATGTATTTCTTTGTTGCCATAATCCCTCACCTCATGCACCCTGTTGGCAGATGCCACAACCCTGCAGCCCTACCCTGCTGCCACTGGGGGAAAGGACGATCCATATGCTGAAGCACACTACAGTGCTCCTGCACAGACGTTAGGTATTAGGTGAGATATGAGAACCAGAGTGGGCATAACCCAGAACAGAAACTCCCATCCCACCCTCTTGGTCTTCTGCTTTGAATAAAAGCTTAAAAATACAACGAAAAGAGCATCTTACTTCTGAAAAAATGATATAAAAGTATCTGAAGACTTTATATGTGTGAATAAATTCTTTTCTGATAATCTTACTATGGTTTCATAACCATAACTGGCCATTGAAGATGCTGGTATTTTAGGGATGTTATTAATACAAAAAAGTATGTAATTTGGTAATCCTGTTAGATATAAGCATTATACATCAATGTAGGAGGTATATGGATGAACCATGAAATCATAATGTATTACTGTTCATCAAGATCATTTTGGATTTTCAAGGTAATCTGACTAGAAGGCTATGAGAATAATTACATAGTACTATAGTCACTTATGGCAGGATATCTAAAACCATCTATATTTTCATATAAACATAGTTCAGTCTTACTTTACAGATTTAGTGGGTATTAGCGTAAGTTACAATGAAGACTAATCTTAATCAAGTTCAGACCTGGCTGGTGAGCTCACTCAGTTCCTTTTCCACCCCCAACTCCTGCAACTTCTTTTGGCAATGCTATATGCCCTTTAAAAATAATCACAGAATTATGATTAATTCCATGAGTACCATGTAAGTAAAAGTATTGGACTGCAACATTTATCTATAGTAACCAACAATAGGACATGGGTCAGCCACATGGAAGCAAATGCAGAAGTTCTATTTCATAGAACACTGCTCACAGTCTAGGGGGCAGTAGTTTCTCAGTTACCAGAAACATTTTTTTGGCAAGTCACTTTAGTTTTTCAAACCATACTCCTTCTGGAAACAACTTTACAACTCCTTTAACTTCCAAAGAAAACAGTCCAAAGACTAAATACTACTATAAAATACTGAGCCAAACGGGAAAGGGATTGAAATTGGACTGTATTTACAGCAGTATAAAGATAATATATCTAACACATACATATGAAAAGACTAAAAGAATACCAAAAGAAGGATGGTCCTTCTTTGTCATAGCTTAACTTCAAATCCTTCTATCTCATTCTCAACTTAGCAAAGGATAGTTCCTACTGGGCATACTTAATAGTCATAAGAAAATACAGACTGAAACTACTCTTATGATGGAAAAAGCAGTGAGACACATTAAAAAAAATTGGAGTAACAAATTGAAAGAGAAAGACAAAGATAACTGTTACATTGAGAGAAAGGAGGAAATGAAGAAAGTCTTATTAAAGTTAGAAACATTCCCCAAGGAGAGGTGTGATCCAGTGAACATTAGAACACTCCTAGCAAAGAGGGAAGATGTAATCAGGTAAACAAATAACATGTTTTGCCACAAGGGAAAGATATGATCAAGAATAGATGGGAGGTGGTGGGAGGAAGTCTACTGATTGGACTTGGGCTTTCTTCAATCACTATATGCTCAGAAGAGGCTAGTGGTATAAATGATCATAGAAAGTATAATCTCTGCTCACCAAAATTGGTAGGCCAGAGGGTCAGAAAGGTAAACCAGGAACCAGAGAAGGAAGTTTGGAGACAAAAAGTCACAGGGCTTGAGTTTAGGTCCTTAGCATGGAGGCACATGGTATAAAGCAGAGGTCTGAAATATTTAGTTCAATATTCAAAATGTTTAATCTGGCCAAGGAGTGTCAATATTAATTAGAAAGGGGTAAGATTGGACTGGAGGAGTGTGTGTATGTGTAGGGGTATATAGGTAGGATTTAGGAAGAGATAGGAAGGTCTGACAGAAAGATAAAAGATGGCCCCTATAAAAAGAGCTTAAGGGCCTGTTGTGTTCACCTCCAGAAGATAATTTGACAGCACTGAGCTAGACTCTTAAAAAATGTCTTTATTCTCTCACTTCTAGAAAATTATCCTCAAATACAATTGCTGGGTAATAATAAATCTTTCTTTACAGAGACACCTGTATAGCATTGTTAATAACAAGAAAGTGAAAACAAAATATACAACTGTTATGTTACTGAATAAATAAACATCAATATTCTAAAAGCTGTTATAAACAACTCCACAGGATTAAATTTTAAAAATCAGTGATATAAAAGATACAAAATGATACAGTGACACATTTTCCATTTTGAGGATGGGAATTTGATTTAAGTGGTAGAGTACTTACCTAGCAAGTAAGAGGTACTACACTCAAAATATAGTACTACCCATCCCCGGGGGGGGAATGATTCCAATTTTTAAAAATGAATCAAAATTTCATTTTATACAGCACAAAGTGTTACACATTCATTATGAAGTACCAGCCAAGAATATCTCTAGGTGGTTAAAATATCAGAAATTTAAGGATATGGGGGAGGTTGCTTATATGTTTTCTAATTTTTTCAGTATTATAGATAATTTATTGTATTTTCTGTTGTTTTAGATTGTGCTTGTTTGGTTTTGTTTGTTGCCAGTACTGGAGCTTGAATACAGGGCCTCTCATGCTCTCACTTGGCTTTTTTGGTCTATCACTTAAGCTATGCCCCCAGTTTCACTTTTTTGCTGGCTAATTTAAACAGATTTACCTGCCCAGACTGGCTTTGAACCTCAATCCTCAGAGGTCAGCTAATATCACTAATACCCAGCTCTCTTTTTCTATATATGTATGCTTATATTTCCTTTTCTTTTCTTTCTTTTTTATTTTTTTTGGTTTGTGTGTGTAAGAAAAAAATTACCCAAAACAAACTGACAAGAACCTAACTATTCTTTGAGAGTGACAGGGGGACTGAAAGAGATCTATGGGGCAAGGGGCAAAACTGAGGGAAAACAAACTATCTTAGGTACTTCCTATTTTCCAACATGGATAGCTCCAGCTATCTTCCTACCCCTGTGCAGGGGCTGAAAAGCCATGTAGACCTTCCATCTCCAACTGGCTCCTATCTCCAGGCCAACGAGCCTGGTTTTGTGTACAAAAGGATATGATTGGTTTAGATTTCAGGACATATGGGTGTAGACAATGTACCATATCAAAATCCAGTTACATACCACTTCTACTTAAGGTTTCTAACCACAAGGGCACTTCCCCAAAATAATTTATTACCGTCTTCTATATGTCACAAAAGAAGCAAAGCAATTGTATAGGATTAATGATAGAGATGAAAGTAAAGTCTAACTCCAGACACAGGGTTCCAAGACAACCCAGGCTCAAGAATCCGAGAGAACAGAAGACGATTATCAGTTTATCGAAACAGCTTTGTCTTCTATGACTTTTAATATTTCACAATAACTTCTGCCTTTTCTACCTCTTTTCTTTCTGCCCCAAAGGCCTTGATAATACCCACTGTTCAGGCAGCCAGGCAAGTGAGTAGCCTGTGCTTACTCTGAATTCATGCTAGCCACTGTCTTACTCACTAAGTATTTGGTATCAAAATTGACTTCAGATTAAAAATGGTAAGGAGACAAAAATGTTACTACATACTAATAAATGAATTTTCTCTTACAGGAGAATATAACCATCTAAATATCTACACACCAAATACAGGAGCACTCAACTTCATCAAACAAACATTACTGACTCTAAAAACACTCATAGACCCAAACACATTGATAGTTGGGGACTTTAACACTCCACTGTCACCTCTGGACAGATCAACATGCCAAAAACTGAACAAAGAAACTACAGAACTAAACAACTGCATAGACCAACTGGACTTAACCGACATCTACAGAATATTCCACCCAGCAACACCAGAATACACATTCTTTTCAGCAGCACATGGAACATTCTCCAAAATAGATCACATCTTAGGGCACAAAGAAAATTTGTACAAATTCAAAATTAAGAAAATCATTCCCTGCATTCTCTCAGAACACAATGGAATAAAATTAGAGCTCAACTCAAACATCCAACACAGAAAATCCTACAATTCATGGAGACTAAACAACACATTGAGGAACCATCAATGGGTCATTGAAGAAATTAGAACAGAAATTCAAATGTTTATGGAATTAAACCAAGATGAGCACACAAAGTATCCAGTATCCCTTGGAACACAGCAAAGGCAGTACTCAGAGGAAAATTTATATCTTTGAGTGCCTACATCAACAAACTGGAGAAACAGCAATTCAACAACTTAAAGAAGCACCTTAAGCTCCTTGAAAGAGAACAAGCCAAACCCCAAGCCAATAGATGGAAGCAACTAATTAAAATCAAATCAGAATTAAATGACTTACAGTCCAAAAAAACCATTGAAAGAATCAACAAAACGAAGAGTTGATTCTTTGAAAAAATTAACAAGATAGACAGACCCCAAGCAAATCTGACCAAAATGCGAAGGCAGCACACCCAAATAAACAAGATCACAGATGCAGAACACCATAAGGGAATATTTTGCAAACATTTACGCTGACAAATTCGAGAACATGGAAGAAATGGACGATTTCCTAGCAAAAAATGATATCCCCAAACTCAATCATGAAGATTTAAACCTTCTGAACAGACCAATAACCAGCACTAAAATAGAAACAGCAATAAGAGATCTCCCATCCAAGAAAAGCCCAGGTCCAGACGGATTCACAGCAGAATTCTACAAGACCTTCAAAACACCAATATTTCTCAAAATCTTCAATGCAATTGAAAGAGAAAGTTTGCTACCAAACACATTCTATGATGCCAGTATAACCCTCATCCCAAAAACAGGTAGGGACTCATCAAGGAAAGAGAACTATAGACCAATTTCCCTGATGAACATTGATGCAAAAATTCTCAACAAAATTCTGGCCAATCAACTTCAACAGGTCATCAAAAAAATCATACACTATGACCAAACTGGATTCATACCCGGTATGCAGAGATGGTTCAGTGTATTCAAAGCAATCAATGTAATCCACCACATCAAATGGAGCAAGGTCAAGAATCACATGATTATTTCACTAGATGCAGAAAAAACATTTGATAAAATCCAGCACCCATTTATGATAAAAAGCTTTGGAGATTGGAAACTGTATATACTGGTATTAGAACTAGGGAAGTGAAAGGGAATATCAAAATCAAGAGACAAATGATAAAAAGACAAATGACTCCAAAAGCAATACTTGCAAAACCATTTGGTGTAAACCAACTGAACAACTCATGGGGGGAGAGGGGAAGGGAGAAGGGTTGGGGAAAATGAGGGAGGAGGTAACAAACAATACAAGAAATGTACCCAAGGCCTAACATATGAAACTGTAACCTCTCTGTACATCACGTTGACAATAAGTAGAAAACAAACAAAAAAAAAGCTTTGGAGAAACTAGGATTCCAGGGAACATTCCTGAATATAATTAAAGCTGTCTATGACAAACCCACAGTGAATATTACCCTTAATGGGGAAAAGCTAAAGCCATTTCCTCTAAAATCAGAAGCAAGACAAGGTCGTCCGCTCTCCCCTCTCCTCTTCAATATAGTACTAGAATTCCAAGTCAGAGCAATAAGGCAAGAGGAAGACATAAATGGGATCCAATTGGAAAATATACAGTCAAACTGTCTCTCTTTGCAGATGACATAATTCTGTATCTAAAGAACCCTGTAGACTCTACTCCCAAGCTACTTGAGCTGATCCAAAACTTTGGCAAAGTAGCAGGATATAAAATAAACCCTCAAAAATCAATGGCCTTTCTATATGCTAATAACCCGAAGACCGAGGCTGAAATCAGGAAAGCAACTCCTTTTGCAATAGCCCCCCAAAACATAAAATACCTAGGAATAACCTTAACCAAAGAAGTGAAAGACCTCTATGATGAGAACTTTAAAAACATGAAACACGAAATTAAGGCAGAACTAAGAAAATGGAAATTTCTCCCATTCTCCTGGATTGGGAGGATTAATATAGTCAAAATGGCAATATTGCCAAAGGCTATCTACAAATTCAATGCAATATCCATTAATATCCCAACACCATTTTTTAATGAAATAGAGGAAGCAATCCAGAAATTCTTATGGAATAATAAAAGACTCCGAATAGCAAAAACAATCCTAAGCAGAAAGAACAGTGCTGGAGGAATTACTATACCAAACTTCAAGCTGTATTACAAAGCTATAGTAATAAAAACAGCTTGGTATTAGCACAGGAACAGGCCTGAAGACCAATGGAACAGAACTGAAGACCCAGAAATGAACCTGCAGAACTATGCCTACTTAATCTTTGATAATGGAGATTAAAAAAAAATAGGATGGAAGAAAGACAGCCTCTTTAACGAATGATGCTGGCAAAACTGGTTCAACACCTGCAACAAATTAAAACTAAATCCATATACATCACCCTGCACCAAAATCAATTCCAAATGGATCAAAGACCTCAAAATAAAAACAGATAAAGGAGAAGGGGGAGGGGGGAGTGAGGGAGGGGGTAACAAATAGTACTAGAAATGTACCCATGGCTTTACATATGAAACTGTAACCCCTCTGTACATCACTTTGACAATAAATAAGTAAGTATTATTTAAAAATTTTTTAAGAAAAAAGTCACAAGGGCTGGGGATATGGCCTAGTGGTGAGAGAGCTTGCCTCATATACATGAGGTTCTGGGTTCGATTCCCAGCACCACATATAGAGAAAATGGCCAGAAGTGGCGCTGTGGCTCAAGTGGCAGAGTGCTAGCCTTGAGCGGGAAGAAGCCAGGGACAGTGCTCAGGCCCTGAGTCCAAGGCCCAGGACTGGCCAAAAAAAGAAAAAAGAAAAAAGTCACAAAGACCTAAAAAGTAAAAAAAAAAAAAGAAAAGAAACCATACTCTAGTGAGATAAATCAGGCAATGAGCACAAACATGTACAAAGATAGATAATTGTTCAGACAATAAGCATAAGAATGCACTATTGTAGTGTACTCAACTCCATACACAATTTTAAAATAACATAAACATGCAATTATGTTTCTGAACTTCCCAAGTGATTCTGCTAATGCTGCCAGGACTGAGAATCAACCAGAGGCCAGCTATGGGTGGCTTATGCCTATAATCCTAGCTACACAAGAGGCTGAGATCTGAGCATTGTAGTTCAAAACCAGCCTGGGCAGAAAAGGCTGAGATTCTTTACTCCAATTAACTAGCAAAAACGCCAGAAGTAGAGGTGTGGCTGAGGTGGTAAAGCACCAGCCTTGAGCAAGGAAGCCAAGCAAAATTATAAGGCCCTGAGTTCAAACCCTAGTCAGTACTAGTACTAAATAGATTAGAGAATCAACCACAGGAGAGAGGAATGAAGATGAAAGATAGAGCTGCTTGTCCTCAGAGGTCAACAAAGAAAACACAAACACCAGAAGGATGCAGCAGCAGCACTGGGAAATGCCTAAGGGATAGACCTTGCCAAATTCCATAGGGCAGGGAGACAGCCAGGTGTCTGGGAAAAAAGGTGGCATGGCAGAGTATAGATAAGTTTTGACTCCTGGTACACAGGAAAACAGCACTGTTGGGGGGGGGGGCAGGAGAGTAAAGTGGCTCCCTTAACATTATCAAGGGTAGAAAAGACACTGAACAGAACAGGACCAGCAGCTGAAAGAGAATAGTAGGAAAAGAGAAAAGAGATGTGATCACATGCAGAAAACATTTTCTAGACAGCTATTAGGGCTGAATAAGCCAGATTAGGCAGAAAAATCTGTGAGACTCTTATCTCCAATTAACCACCTGAACCCCAGAAGTGGAAATATGACTCAAGTGGTAGAGCACCAGACTAATGTGAAAAATCTAAGGGACAGTGCCCAGGCCCTGAATTCACATGCACATACTCACGTACATGTACACACACATACACAAAAGAAAGGTCTGGAGAGGTCACTGCAAAGAGATTTTTAAAGCCCAGGGGCGACTCAGGCCTTGTACAAGGAAGGGTACCCAGAGGCCCGTGGCTGCAGGACTGTGGCAATTTGAAACAAAGCCCCTGAGGTCACCCCAGGTAGGTAGATGATGAGGGAGCTAGTTCATAAAGATTTGTATTTAATATGCCAAACCAAGAGGACTAAGGTAGAAAGGGGCCTGAGTGACCTCTCTCATTCCAGGACATGCTCTCTCACATGTCTGTCACTCGGCAGTGCTGTTCTTCCCGTGGGAGTCCTTCCATACCTGGGTGGCTCCGGCACATGCTTGGTACCCACGGATTGCATCAGTTAGGTGGCTCAGCTCAGCTCAGCTCTGCTTCAAATCTCACTGCAGCGTCTGCCAAGGGTCTATTTAAATCTATTGGCTGGCTCCATGAAACCTGGCAGATTTGAGTATTGTTCAAACAAGTAGGCTACTGCCTGGCTTTAAAAACCTATTAAAGATTTTACTAGCAATTTTACTGTACAGTTATCATGAATTTGGCCTATAAATACCACCTCTGTGTATATATCATTGCCTCTATATTGGCAAAAAGAAGATATACTGGCGCTTATAACTTAACTCCGTAAAGTGATACTGCCAGCCCTACCTGTCTGTCCATAGCTTCAAAGATCCCCCCAAACAGTGCACAAAGTGCCCAAGCTGACAGTGCCAGCCAGGGGGGCTCAGGGAGAGAGTTCTTATTCCACTCCCTACATCTCTTCCTCTGCCAAAGATTGAATACACAATTCACCACTTTTGAGGTTCTCCTCCTGAAATTTATTTAATCAACACTAAAAGTGTCTTTCCCCTATCTTTTTCTATCCCATTTACTCCTCCCTGTCCTGTTAAATAACCACTCTGATGACCTCAGGAGACTGTCCTCATGTCCTCCCACTCCCTCTAACCTCACATCTTTTTAAGTTTCGGTCATAAAAAGTACTATTTCTGGTCAATTCAGAGTATCACAGCACCAAGAAAAAAATAAGAACTACAATTTAAAAAAATAACTAGACACAAATCAAACTGTCTCAAGGCTCCAGATAAATATTTCTTAAATACCATTTTTTAAACCTGGAAAGCTATCAAATAATATTATATTGTTTCCACTTCATATAATTACCAATGCTGAGAACAGAACTTAAACCATATTTTACATCATTATATTTGGGGGTGAGGGGTATTACTGAGGTTTGAACTCAGGGCCTTACATATTCCAGGCAGTTGCTCCACCACTTCCAGGCTCCAGGCTTTCTCCCCTCCCCCCCAACTCGGGCCAGTATTAGTTGCTTTTTATATAGGGTCTGAAGCTTTTTTCCAGGCCTTGAACCTCTATTCTATCTCTACTTCTGGAGTAGATGAGATTACAGGCACACATTGTCACTAAGATTTGTTTTTGTTGTGTGTGTGTGTGTGTGTGTGTGTGTGTGTGTGTTGGTTTGGTTTAGTCTTTTGGCATGGGTTGGCTTCCCAGTGATCCTCCCATTTCCTGCTCACAACTAGCTGGAATCACATGTATGCACCATCATGCCAATCCAGCCTCGAAGCCTTTTTTTGCTCATTGCAAGGCTTGAACTAAGGGCCTGGACCTCTTTGTGCTCAAGGCTAACATTCTACCACTTGAGCCACAGCACCACTTCCATTTTTTTAAAGGGGTTAATTGGAGATAAGAGTCTTCCAGAGATTCTTCTGGCTTCCAATGTGATCCTCAGATCCCAACCTCCTGAGTAGCTAGAATTACAGGCCTGAGCCTCTGGCATTCAGCCCCAAAGCCTTTTTTAAAGGGAAAATTTACTAAGTTTAAAAACAATATGGGGATATGGCCTAGTGGCAAGAGTGCTTGCCTCGCATACATGAAGCCCTGAGTTCGATTCCCCAGCACCACATATATAGAAAACGGCCAGAAGTGGCGCTGTGGCTCAAAAGTGGCAGAGTGCTTGCCTTGAGCAAAAAGAAGCCGAGGACAGTGCTCAGGCTCTGAGTCCAAGCCCAGGACTGGCAAAAAAAAAAAAAAAAAAAAAAATACACCTAACATAAACAATTCATTTTGTGTACTGTCATTAAGAAAGGGGGAATGAAAGATATTAAGAAAGCTCAGTGAGGAAAGTCAAAAGTAACAGCAAACCAGTACAAAAACCGATTTTGGTAAACAGGAAAGATTTTAAAAATCTATATTTCCTGCATCTTTCCTTGTTCTTCTACTCAGTAAATGAGGAGAATAGGGTTAAAAACTACAAGAAAGGAATTCCTCACTGAAAAGCCAACAGGTGAACAAATCTATCAACATTGTTTTACACTGGCGTAACAATCTGTATAAAGTAGCTGGTTATTTTGAAGTATATTCAAGTGTATGTCTTCAGGAGGGTTGGGAGATACAGAACTCCTGGGGAAAAGGTGAAGAAGTACAGCAGTAGAATTCACTGGACAATGATGAAAGTGAAGTACATAACTCATGGGTAGAGAAGAGAGGGAGGGACTAAGAGAAAGTAACAAAGACACTGTGTGAAAGGAAATGTACTCATTACCTGACTCATGTAATTGTAACTCCTCTGTATATCATCTTGATAATAACAATAAGGTAACTTTTTTTTTTAAAGGAGCATGTTACTTCACAGGCTAGATAGCACTCAAGAACAAGAAGTCAGGACACAGGCTGCCAAGCCCTTCCCTTGTTGGACTAGTCTTCAGTTTTTTCCCTGTGTTTAGAACTGAAGAGTTCACAGGTACCCACTACTCAAGAGACTCTAAATATCTAAAACACAACCTTGAGGAACACAAGTTTTCATGCAGGTTTCTTCTGAAAAATATCTAATTACCTGTTTGCTCCTGGCTCATAAAGCATTTTAAATACTTAATTGAGCAAACTGGGATACAGAGCATTTCTCAATGGGTTTTCTGAATCTCTAAAGCCAAGTAATAATGAGTTAAAACAGTACTTTAAAGTAAATTATAGATGCCTAAAAACAGACACACAAAAAGCAGCAGGAACAATGATGAGCTCCTAGTCAGTTTTTCTGCTAAGAAGGTAAGGGTGGGATGAGTTTGATCAAAGTATATTATGTCCATATATGGAAATACCACAAAACCTCCATTGCCCAATTATTAGACACTAACAAGAAAAGAGATGAAAAGTAAAGAATGATAAGCATCAAACTGAAATTGTTAAAAGTACATCAAATCTAATGATATTGATCCCACTTTAAGGAATATTATCAATTTAGAACATCTCAGCATTTTTCTTCCACTCAATTATTAACTCTTAGGTTTGGGGGAAAGTATAAGAAGATGTCTTTAAATGTGACTGTACTTCTTAAGAAAAATACTCACTGGCAAAGCAAAATTTAAATGACTAAAACAGCTCTAATCATTTTCAAAACTAAAGTTATTTGTGGTATGAGCAAGAGGAAACAGAGGTACACAGGCTTGAGCCAGAATATCACACACACACACACAAAAAAAAGCCAACATTAATATCTGCTGTGCCAGCTGAATTCAAATTAACCCAATTTTTACATGTTAATTAAACCAGCTATTTTCTTCTTATTGTATTTTTTGCTTCTTAAGTGGTAGAGTCTACAAGTGATTCCCAACAGACTTGTTCCAACAACAATGACGTATTCATTTACTTCTATTATGACCATACAATACAGTAACTGAGCAGTAATTTTTCACAGTCAATTACATGTGTGGTTCTTTATGCTTAAAGATGCTGAAATAATGTGTACTATAGAGCCATATGCCTGAATCTCTAGTCTGCCAGAGGCAGTTGCCTGGGTAACACATTTTCTCTTCAGTTTAGCATAACCCCTCATTGAATATCATTAGGTGTCATTAAATAGCAAACATTAACAAGAACTTCAATATACTACTTAGATAGAGTCATTTTACCCATGTAAACAAGTGCTCCATCATTTATAATAAGCTTAAAATAGATTATGATTTCTGTATTTAAGAACATAAAAAAGAAGAAAAAGTGCCCACGTGTTGATTCCAAATTGAATTTGCAGAAATCTCTGGTAACAAATGAGAACTCAGATCGAGTTTCAGAGATTAATACTTCTCAGTTGAGAGAGATGGGGAGAATGACAGAAGGGTGACATTGGTCAAGATGTATTGTACCCATAAAGTGACATGCTGAATTGAAAATGCTTTGCACAACTACTTAAGATAATTTTTTAAATAAAATTAAAAATAGAAAAAAGATTAATAATTATCAACACGGTCATAAAAATATAAACAAAGAAAGATGAAGTTTGTAAGTTTTACTTAACACAAACAATTCCATCTATTTCATCTCAAAGCAAAAACTTGTTTTACATTTGGTAATGAGGAAGAGGGAGAAAAGGTACTTGAATTCAGTAACAAAATAAATTTAAGATACTTAAAAACAAAGATATAAAGAAATGAATAGAAATCACAGATATACTTCGTCCACTATTAAAATTGTTCCCAGCTTTAATGAGATATATGTGACCTAAACAATTACATGTTTCATATTTTCATGTACATTGTAAAATTATTACCAGAATCAAGCTAAACTATGGATTTCACCTTATATAGTTATTTCACAGTTAAAATATTTTAAATATTCAAAATTCAATAAAGGATTGCATAGATTATGTCAATATGGTTTATACAGGGTAGTCTAGAGGAATGCTACATTAAATGTAGCAGCCATAACCAACCAAGACTCTATGTCTAAAAAAACTAATATGAGGATCAGGGTAGTTCCATGGTGCATCACTAGCTCAGTATATCCAGGACCCTGGGTTTGTTCCTCAACTCCACACACAAACTGTACAACTTGAATATCTGTAAGTATGATCATATATGTAAGGATGTCAATAAATTGATTGGATAAATTAAACAATATGCTTTTTCTACAGTCTTCATTCTCGATTGAATTACTCCTTCTAAATCATGGAATTATGTTGTCTTCAAAATATATTGTAATTCCATATATACCTAAACTTTTAGCCTATTTAAAATTACAATTTGTCCTCTATCATTTGCTGTACATAGATCCTCCACATACTCAATGTTAATTTTTTTGACAGTCCTGGGGTTTGAACTAGGGCTTAGGTGCAGTGCTGTCCTTGAGTCTTTTTATGTTCAAGGCTAGCGTGTTACCTACCACTTGAGCCAGGGTGCCATTTTTGTTTTTGTTTTTGTTTTTGTTTGAGTAGTTTATTGGAGATAAGAGTCTCATGGGGACTTTCCTACCCAGGCTGGCTTTCTGCCATGATACTCAGATCTTAGCCTCCTGAGTAGCTAGGATTACAGGCATGAGCTAGCAGTGCCCAGCTTCAATGTTAATTTTAAAGGACATACATAAAAAGAAAATGGGGCTGGGAATGTGGCTTAGTGGTAGAATTCTTGCCTAGCATTCTTAAAGCCCTGGGTTCAATTCCCTAGTACCACATAAACTGGAAATGCTGGAAGTGGTGCTGTAGTACAAGTGGTAGAGTGCTAGCCTTGAGCAAAAGGAAGCTCAGGGACAGTGCCCAGATCCTGAGTGCAAGCCTCAGGACTGGCAGAAAAAAAATGGATCATTTGATACCAAATTCTATTTTCCTATCTTTTACACTACAAAAGAAAGGAAGGCTCTATGATAATAGATATGGGGTTAGGGGTGGTGGTCAGGAACTAATAGAGATTCAAGAGGCAGCCTGAATACTGTCCACTAAACCTAAGAGTAACTAAAAAGAAAGCTTGACAAGAATAAAGGACTTCATGATTATGGGAAATGAAATGTCACACAGGGAGTCACTTCACTTTGGTTGATAGGCTCCTACCTCCACTGCTCCAAAAATATTCATCTAGCCACAAAGGTGAATAAAACCTCAGTCACATGTCCCATCTAGCATCTGAGACAGATATCGTTGGCAGGGAAAAATTATTTCATATTAAATGCATATTCCTTTGCATTCAGAAATCTGCTTTGAGCAAATTGTAGGTGAGGCAAACCATTAATACTGATAGCAGAGATAAGCAAATCACTAAGCAAAACAAGATGTACTGAGATCCATAGAGATCAGCTACATCTTGAATCCCTCCAAAGCAATTCACATTCACTAAAATTTCAAACAAAAATCATTTCAATTAAATCTCAGGTGCCAAACTTAGGGCTACCTTATATAGGCAAATGAGAGATCTCATCCAAGTATAAGTCAGCCTAAGCTACGGAGTAAGATTCTGTTTCAAAAACACAAAAACAAAACACAAAGCAAAAGATCTGAAAGAAGCACCTAGATGGGTGGAAGAGGGTTGGGGATATAAAATAGTGAGTATTAAGAATTTAGAAGCCTAACACAGGATAAGCTCACCCAAGAATTAGTTTGGAAAAGTTAGAAATGTGGAAGATCCAGAAAAGGAGACTGAGAAAGAACAGGCAGTGAGGTGTAAGGCAAGCAGGAGAACAGTGTATTGCAAGTGAGGAGAGATTTTTCAAGGAGGTGTGAGGGAGCAACTGTGCCAATCTGAGGACTAATATTATTATTGGACTCTGACATGTGGACCTTAACAAGGGTAAATTCAGTCCTGCAGGAGCAAAAACTTGAAGAGGGTGGACTGAAGGTTGAATGAGCAGAGGAATTAACTGAACTGACGGAGAGATGAGGGCTGTACAAAGAAGAGAACAGGGGTGGAGGGTGAATGGAATAGAATCCCAAGTTTTTTAATGTGAGAAATTACATGCTTCTGTGCTGCTGTGGAGTGGGAGAGAAGTGGCAAGTGGAAATGCAGGAGGAAAGGTGGGAAGGAGAGAAAAAGGAGGCTGGAGCATTACCTGGGGGGGTACAGAATGATGGGCAAGCCAAATAATCCCCTTAACCGAGGTTATTTCACTGCATGACAACGCTCAAGCATTCTTAGAGGGAAAAAACAGGCTCAGAGAGGTTAGGTCACTTGCCCAAGGTCTCACTTGCCCAAGGTCTCAGAGATTTTAACAGACCTAGGGAGGTGGGAATGTTTTTCAGCTTTGGTTGTTCCTTCCACTATGTAATGCCTTTCCTATGAGAAAGAAGCATTTTGTCTTTGATGAGTGTCAGAAGCGTAACTGTGAGCACTGTAACAGCATGTACAAGTGGGAAAGGGAAGCAAATAGCCTAGAAGTGTCTGGGTACATGAACTGAGGGAACACTGCAGCAAGTATATTGACATCCAGAGAATAAAACTCACTGTTTATCATGCTATGTCTAGTTTCTTTTCCAACAGTCTTAATATAGTCAGGGAAAAATGCCCTTATGATTTGAATGGTGCACAACCAAGAAGCACTAACCTGCAAATTGGTATTAGAGTAAATCAGAAGAGATTGAAATACTAAGATTCTATACTGTCATTTAAAAAAAAAACAAAAGTCACAGACTCTCCAATAAAGACTCCTAATTCTACATCTCATTAAAAAAAAAGGAATGAGTAAGATTACATATCTAGCTCATTTCAAAACAAATGGTTAGGAGATACAAAGCAAATGTGTGTGTGTGTGTGTGTGTGTGTGTGTGTGTGTGTGTGTGTGTGTGTGTGTGTTCCCCAGGGACAGATCATTAATTTTATGTCAGCTTGACTGGGACATAAGATACCCAGATACAGAACTGCTTCTGGGTTTATGTAGCAGGGTGCTTCAGGATAGGATTAGCATTTGTATGGAGGACTGGGTACAGTAGATAGCTCTGCCCCAGATGGTGGGTTGTGGGTATCTCTCAATCCATTAAGAGCTTAAATGAAACAAAAAGGTGTAGAAAAAGAGGAAATGGTTTCTCTGGCTTAAGTCTGGCTGAATATTTGAGCTGAAACTACCCACTTACCATCAGATGACAGCTACTCTATTTGTTCCTAATTTTCAGGCATTTGGACAGCCAGGATAACACCACTGGCTTTCACATGTATGGCAGACAGTGGGGTTTCTTAGCTTCCACAATCGTTAGCCAATTCTTCATAAGTGATCCATTCTTCCAAAAAACCTAATAAACATATATGCATATATGCATATGTCACTGGTGATCTTGTCTCTATTGGTGCCCTGTTTGTGTATTTTTTTATGAGCTCTCTCTCTCTCTGCATCCTTCCATGTTTTTGTATTGCCACATTTCCTCTCCCTCTGTGTTGCACTGTGTGTATGCACATGTTTTTGTGTGTGTGTGTGTGTGTGCATATTATCCCCAGGCTCCTTCTCTTTCTCTCTCTAAGTATACATATACTATGGAGAGCTTACATAGCTGCCTTTTGAAGGCTCATACTAATTCATTTTTTTTGATTGACAAATGAAAAAGGACAAATACTGAAAGAAAAAGAAACTACTCTAAATTTTTAGAAGGGAAAGGGACAGGGAGAAGGCAACAGGCCTAGGTTTCCCAAAGTATACTGCCTTTCTGTTATACAGTTTTGACTTTGGAAACATATGTTTTACATACTCAAAAATTCAATTAAGTCTAAAGGGAAAAAAGCAATCCCTAAAAATTGAAAACAAACTGAAACGAATGAACTTAACCATATATCAAGTTGGTGGCAAAACCACACAGAGAAATGGATTATTTCGAATAACTCTAGAACACAGTATATCAACTGTATATATTTTGTGGAATATAATCTAAGCACAAGCAAAGCTGAAAAGAAAAATTAAACTTCATTCAATACCAAATTGTTAGAAGCAATACAGGTGCTATTATGTTGAATATGCCCAATGTAGTACAAATATGTAGTTATGTGAATGTTGCTGGTAACCAGGATTTTCAATGAAGAAAAAAACTGAAAAGTCAATGAAGTAAAACTTCTTTGACTTTAGTCTGTTCAATTTATCTTTGAATTAGAAATACCATTATAAACTGAAGATCCCCGCCATTGAAAGGGCCTTATTCTTTGAAAATGTCTCAAAGATTATGACAATCTAAAAGTAAAAATGACATCTAAATTCCAGATTGTGGTCTCTATATAATTGTTCATTAAAGAGTAACAGAAGCCCGGTAGTGGTGGCTTATAGCTGTAAATCCAGCTACTAAGGAGGCTGAGATTTAAGGGTTGTGGTTACAGGATTGTTACAGTTTCATGGAAGCACAGTCAAAAATAAATTTAAAAAATCAAGAGAAATTTAAAATTAAAAATTTTTAATTCCTGTTCACCCATTATGCAGCTCAGTTTATCCAGAGAAATCCTGAGTAAGTCCTCTTATATTGTCACTTGTGCTTAATGTCACTGTGTGATCTGTCTACTTGTTTCCCTGCCCTTACTTTTACAAAAAGCTACCTTTTAAAAAGTAAATGGTACCCAGGAAACAAGGTAAAAGCTGATATGCTTCATTTAAGTAATAAAGTGAAACATTTTAGTTTTAGATGTGTTGAAAGGCAGCAAGTCTTTGAAATAAGGATGGTGGTGTTAAAGGAAAAAAAACCGTGTTAATTATTAGTATTATTATTAATTATTAGTATAATACTAAAGTCTATGTGTCTTGAGCATTCACAGCTTTTCCTCAGTAGTGATCTCTTGGAACCATATTTCCAAAGAGAGAAAGAGAGAGGGGGGAGAGAAGAAAGGAGAAAGAGAGAGGGAGAGGGAGAGAGAGAGGGAGAGGGAGAGGGAGAGAGAGAGAGAGAGAGAAAGAGAGAGAGAGAGAGAAAGAGAGAGAGGTACATATGAATAAATATGCATATATAAAAATATAAGAGATAAAGCCAGACTTTAAAAAAAAAAGTCAGTTAGGGCAGTTTTCATGAAGGCTGTAGGCCCACTTTGTATAGGCCAAATAGGAGCTAAATGATGAGTCTAGGGGACAAGAATCTTCAGCATCACATATAGTAAAACTGGAATGATACAGAGAACACTTTAAAAAAAGAATCAAAGTTCAACCACTAAATTTCTGGGAAAAGACATAGGCATGCTTCTTACATAAAGCTTAATTTTAAATGTCCTTTTTGAAATGAAAGCTTTGTGGCAAAGCAGACTGGGCACAAACCAAGAAGAAGTGGGTCCAAATTCTACTAATATCACTCACTATAAAACTAAGCAAATCATTTAACCTTACTGATTCTGTACTTCCTTCTCTGTAAGAGGGCTCAAAAATACATTTCAAGGATTCATTTGAAGATTAAATAAGAAAATGGGTGAAGATTTCTAGCACCCGATCTGGAACTCGATAAAGGCTCAATAATGATTCCTTACTTAATGATTCTTATGGTCTTCCACCTAAGAAGGAATGTCAACAGAGCTCCTATCCACAAAGTATTTTTGTTTTAAACACTTTTAAAAAGTAGTACAACAAACATTCCCGCAACCTCCTCGCATTTCTATGAAGAGCTCTGTATCTGGAATCCACCAGGATGAATTGCATTCTTCCCTCCATCCTGTGGATGGCGGCCTCCACCAGCAGTCGGACTCCTAGGTTAACCTTTTAAAATACCCCCCACTTAATCCCCACGAGGACTACTCAACAGCCAATACCTCACCCTGGTTATGTCTAACCCTTTCACTCCATCTCTGGACCTGAGTAGCGAACTTAAAGTACATAGTTGGAGTGGCCTAGATCTTACTTTCAACTTTATTATAACAAACTCTGAAGATGGGGATTGGGCTCCAGTCTAGAACCCTGACCATTCATCACCCATGGCCCCAGCACACACTTCTAAATGACAGAATATTATTCTCTTACCACATATTGCCACAACTCAAACTGCAACACCCTCTCATCTATTTCTTGGGAGTGGAGGAAAATCAAGGAAATCAAAAGTAAACTTTTCCTTCAACCCCACCACCACTTTTAACACTATACCTCTACCCTAATCTCTACCTTTCTTTCCATTTTTCTAGCTTCTATCTGCTAAACTTTGAGTCTTAGGATTTCTTTAATGTTTAAGAATTACTAAAGTTTTCAAAGAGCTTTTGCTTGTTATATCTAACACAATTATTTTTACTTGTTATTTGTTATATTAGAAAGTAAACCAAATTTTCAAAAAATGAATTCATTACAAATGAATAAGAAAGCTACTACTTGGCAATATTAAACACCTCTACGAAAAGCAACTATTTTAAAAACAAAAATTTAGTGAAAAGAGCACTTTTGTAATCTATAATTATTTTACTTAATGGACCACAGTCGCACACAATCTGCTCTAATATGTTGTTTTAGTCAAAGAACATAAAAGATTTCAGTCTCATATAGACTCATAGTTTGAAAAGTAAGGAGTATTTTAATGGCCTTTTTACCTAATTGATGACAATTTTCTTTGATTCTAAATCCCAATAAGAAATAATATCCTAAAAATTAGTTGCAATGTGGAAGCTGAAAATTATCCTACTCTGCTACTTTAAAATTCAGGTTGTTATACATCTTGAATAGATTTTTTTAAACCCATAAATGATTCTATTACATAATGTACTGGCCAACTGGAAAATACTGTTTTCCTAAGTTGTGTGGAATGGACCTCTCTTTATACCACATAATAAAGACACATACATTGATATCATCAGCAATGACATAAGAACAATCTAAGTATTGGGAAGCTGCCATGTGAAAATTTTAATTCTTTAAAGTAAAAGCAGAACCCCGTGTAGTAAAAGACTAGTTCATCTAGTAAATGAAAACTACTCAAATGCTTTTTCTCAGAAAACCATTATACTACAGTAAGGAAAAGTTCCCCTTACTTATTACTAAGTACTTCCCATTTAGTCAATGTAAAAATAATGCATACTAAAAGGTAAAATTCAATGAAAATCAATAACTTATGTTGCTTCTTCAAGAATATTCTGGAACAGAAATAGAAAAATAATTACTATTAATGTGTGTTTAAGAATGCTACTATACTACTCATATTATCTAGGTTGGCATCTGTATTAATCCATTCAAGCTGCTGTAATAAAAGATCTTAGGCAACAGAAATTTCTTGCTCACAGTTCTGAAAGCTGAGAAATCCAAGATGGAGGTGCTAGCAGATTTAGCTCCTGGTAGTAGAAGACACCTTGTATGTGTTCTCATATGGTGGATGGGGTGAACAGGCTTCCTCAATTCTCTTTCAAAAGGGCACTAAGGCTACCCTGGAGGGGAGAGTCCAAATGACCTAATCACCTCCCCAGTGGTGATTCATCTCTTGATATCATGCCTGTGGGGGTTAGGTGTCAGCATGAATTCTAAAAACACTAACACCTAGTGGTGCTTTTAGAAAGCTCAGTTCAAATACCCACAAGGAAGAAAAGTAGATGGAACTTTAGCACTTTATGTAAACACATATGACCTTCTGAGCTCCAGAAAAGGTCTTACCAACTTCCAAGAGTCCAATGAAGACACTTTGAAGAAAGCATTTCTGGATGAAGAACGATATACATTATTACAAGAGACCAGTCTCCTAGACAGCATAACAGAATGCTTTCCTTTCCCTTCCTTACGTTATCAGTTTCTGACAATTTCTACCCAATTTCACCCATCAGCATGTGTAATGTTACCTCTCCACCTACAAAGACCCTTCACCTCTCTTTCCCCTACTTCTGTGCCCCCATTTCTTACCTTTCTTTTCAGCAAACTCTCCAAAAGAGGGCTTAGGGTGACAAAATAGGAGGGCAATGGGGAGGAAGGAGATAGGTACATATGAATGAGATGTGAAATCAGTACCTAGTCATTAATCAACCCTTTCTGGAATTAAAAAGAAAAATAAAACCCAGGCATCTGACATTCCTAAAGATTTTCTAATGCATGAGCAACATAATACCAATCTTTTTAAAAATTCTTTTTAATTTACTCCTTGTAGACAGTGTCTAGCCACCACATTACACACAACCCCCACCCACCCACCCATGATTTCAGACATCAAATATTAACACGAAGTGAGTAATGCAAAAAGAAAGGGGGTTAATCAGACATCTTGAGAGAAAGAAAAAGAAAATAGCACTGATTCAATGAGAGCTGTTAATGAGGCTTTTTGTTTTGGTAGATTAATTTGGGAGTCTGATGAATATGAAGAACATTTAAGCTTCTCAGGTGACTGCTGTTGATTATTATAGAGGGTTTTTTTTTCCTTTTTAATTAAAGAGATGCCTTTGCTTAATTCTATAAGTTTTTGAACTTCAGGTGTAAGGCATTTCTGTCCACCTTAACAGTGTAGAAACTTTTCCTTGTTAGCAAACTGAGAGATCTCCTATTATTGATTTGTGATTGTACTTGACAAATGATGAGCATTTCAGGCTGTGAACTGCTGATGTTTAAATACATTACCCTAATACTCTTTAAGCATTGCCAATTGTAAACCTCATTAACTCCCAGCGTGTGGCCACGGCCTGGATTTCTTCACTACAGCCTCACAAAGTGAAAACAGGTATATAAAGATGGTTTTTATCATCAACATTATTATATCCTCCTTCACCTTGTAAAGCATTTAAATGGCTACAGCATTGTTTTGTTGTTGTTGTTGTTGTTTTCTTTCTCCCCTTCTCAGAAGGAGAAAAGACTAACACAGAAAAAGCAGAAATTTAATTTTATGTGTACAGGTCACCCATTGTAAAACCCCAGAATTCTTTTATCTTGTCTTTTCTTGACACCTTTATTCCTCAGGCATCAAAATAGGAATTGTTCCAGGACTGATTCTCTGCATTCTGAACAGACAGGGCTATTTGTGGTTACTGATTATATCACTCATTTGGAGTCAACAAAGGAAAAGCTGACAAAGTAGGAAAGTGGACCTGTCAGTCCCACAGATCAGGGGTGTGATATTCCCTCTTTCAAAAAAAGCCAAGGTTAGTACTCACTGTGCACCAAAGATGGGTTCCACAGCTGAAATGGAAAGTATAGACAGCTGGCCTTTAGTATGCATGAGTCTCAATTCTATATACAGTCCATCTACCACAGATGGCAAATGTTGCAAAAAAAAATCTGCATTTTTGTTATTACTCCCTAAACATTACAGTACAAAAACCTGTTTACAGAGCACTGACATGATTCATGTTGGATGATACAAGTAAAACAGAGATGGGCTGGGAATATGGCATAGTGGCAAGAGTGCTTGCCTCATATATATGAAGCCCTGGGTTCGATTCCCCAGCACCACATATATAGAAAACGGCCAGAAGAGGCACTGTGACTCAAGTGGCAGAGTGCTAGCCTTGAGAGAAAAAAAAAAAAAAGCCAGGGACAGTGCTCAGGCCCCAAGTCCAAGCCTAGAACTGGCAAATAAATAAATAAATAAAAAGAAAAGAAAAAAAAAAGAAAAGAAAACATCCGTGGAAGACATACATAGGCTATATTCAAACACTAGAGCATTTTATGTATGGGATTTGAGTATGGTCAGATTTTGGTAACTATAGGATCCTGTGGGGCCACTGGACACTACCGGACAACTGTAATGTAGTCAATTTATACAGTATCCTAGCAAGCCAATTACATGCTTCAGGGGCCACTCAGTGACCCCTGACACATACCTCCTGCTAATTCTAATCCCCATTTAGTCTTCCCAGGTTGAAGGGTAGACACTAGTGAAAACAGGTGGTTAGCCTCAGTACCTACCCTCTGCTAGGAAACGTTTATAATCAAGAACAACAGAAACATGATTGCAAAGTCCAAAGGGATCTACACAAAATTTATTAAGTTTTGTAGACAATGCATAAAAGTTATACTTAGATAGTCACACAGAGATCCATCCCACTTTACATGAAAACCAGTGTCATAAGACAGGCAAATCCAGTAAGTAGAGAGCTTGTGTGAGTGTGTGGGCCATGAGAAACCTTCGGGGACAAAGACTATGTTATCATACTGGCAAGTCATGCCTATCCTCTGATTCCAATTAACCTTTGATACCTGTCCACTACTTGTAGATAAACACTACTAATCTTTATCAGTTCCTATATGGTTCACTCTCACCACTAGGCCCTGCCTTTCTATTCTGCAGCCTTAACAGCCTCTGTTCTTCAGAATGTAACCAGCACTTATTGTTCCCTCTTCCAGTAATATTCTGTCCTCTGCACCCTGTCCTGAAATCCTACAACTCAAGTGTTGCTAATGAGTATTTTTTCCTGACCTCTCAGTTAAATGAACCCCTATTTTATTTTCTCTTGTGTCTCTCTGTGATCATACAGCCTCTTGTTACTTCTATTGTCTCTTTCCAGATCTCTCTCTGTCTCTCTCTAAGGTCTAAAGACCTTAGTGACTGCAGAGCACCACTGAGTCATGCTTGTAATCCTAGCTGCTCAGGAGGCTGAGGCGTGAGGACAGGGGTTCCAAGCCAACTCAATAGGAGACTTATCTCTCCTTAATTAACCACCAAAAAGCCTGAAATAGGGCTGTGACTCTGTGGTAGAGCATCTACCTTGAATGGAAAAAGCTAAAAGACAGCGATCATGCCCTGAGTTCAAGCACTAGCTGAGAAAGTGGGTATCCAGATGATGGAACTTAGAGATAAGTCCATCTGGACTATGTGGATCATCTCTTCATTACATCAAGTCATATTTACTTATGGCTCTTTGTTTTAACACCTGCTCTGCTTGTTCCACTAAATTAAAAGCTCCAACAGAGAAAAATACTGGGCTTTTTCCACTTGCCATATTTTTATGTGTGCAAGCACAGAGACCATGCTCTCAAACAGCTGCTGAATGACTGCTGGATAGTGCTCAACAAGAAGGTTCCAGCATGAAAGGCTGACCAAGTCACCACCTTATGAATCATTAAAGCAGAAACAAGAGCTCTCCAGAAAACAGGATCCCTTGGCCAACAAACTGGAAATGTTGAGACCTTGAGTTCATGCAGTATACAGACATTTAACTTTCCTTCCCAGAATTCAGCTGAAATCTGCGTGTAGATGAAGTTTTTAGAAAGGGCTTTGTCTTGTGAAGATGGTTTACAGCCTAGGGAATGTCTAGATTGGCCAAAATCCAACCCTGGAATAAGGCTTTTGTTGTTGTTGTTGTTTCTGGATCAAACTGTCTTTGACCAAAGAAAAGTTTTCACAATTATAGACTATCCAGTTCCTCAGAAAGAAAAGAAAAATGTTGTAAGCAGAGAATGGTGGTTAAAAGGAATGGTGTGAGGAGGAAGGGTTATTGGGATGATGTTGCTACAACATAAAAAATTAAACAGAATAAGATCAATTTTGTGCAACATAGTGACCACAGTTAATAGAAATGTATTGCACACTTAAAATCTGTAAACAGATTTTAAATGTTCTCGACACACACGCAAAAACAGTATTGTGGTAATGGATACCTTAATTAGGTTGATTTATGCCATTTCGCAATGGATACTGATTTTAACAGATCTTGTTATATACCATAATATACTCAATATTTTTATTTGTCAACTCAAAATAAATAAGTGACCACAAATTGAGTGTCTTAACACAGCATTCTGGGTCAGTCCTAGGAATCAAAAGTCCTAAGCCAAGGTATCAACAAAGCTGGAGACATCCTCTGAAGAATATGGAGAAAAAAAATCTTTGCTTCTCCAGGCTCCTGCTGGTATTCCTTGGCTTATGGACACATGGCTGCAATCTCTGTCTGTGGGCACAATGCCTCATCCTACTCCGTGTTTGTGTCGCATCTCCTCCTTCCTCTATCTTACAAAGTCACTTGTGATGGATAATACAGAACTGTCCTCCATCTCAAAATTCATACTCTCATTTTTTAAGATCCTTCTTCCAAATAAGGCAAGATTTGTAAGTTCCAGGAGTTAGAGAAGATCAACAGGAGGAGAAAATACAAAACATTTCATTGTGCTTAGTTTTAACTGTAAATAGTAGGGTCACTCTCTTCCATCTACTACTGAATGCTTTTCTTGCATCATTTAATTTTTTGTACAATTTTACAGGTGATTTGTACAAGGCAAAAGATTGTTGATAAGTTACATCCATAGATCTATGTTTAGGTATACTCACAATTTTACAACTGCCTTGAAAAATACCAACACTGGGTTTTTTTTTTCTTTATTGTCAAAGTGTGATACAGAAGGGTTACATATGAAAGGCAGTGAGTACATTTCTTGATCTACTTGTTACCTCCTCTCTTATTTCCTCCCCTTCTCCCTCCCCATTCCCCTCTCCCTGGAAGAGTTGTGTAGTTGGTTTACACCAAATGGTTTACCAACACTTGTTTTGGAAATACAACTATTTCCAGTACTCTTATATACCTTCACATGACCTCCCTGACATCATTAGTTTTGTGAAACACAAGGACCTTAGTTAAAAAAAGAAAAAATGGAATCACCAACTATGAAATGATCATTGACTATATGCTATAGATCTTATTTCCAAACTAATGTCTCACCTCTAGGCATTCACACACAGTGAGACCAAAGGAGGATAGTCTTAGGAGAGGATTACAAAGACACAATAGCTATGTACACCTGATCATATAAAATAATATTTGTCAAAATGAACTCCAGGAAATGGAAACAAGAGGTTCTTGTTCTTGTTGTTGCTGCTTTTCTTTGCTTTGCTTTTGGTCTTGTTTGTTCGTTTATCTGTGTTTGGGAGAGTAAGGGAGGAGGCACAAATGTAGCAGTGATACTCGCTAGACACTATATATAACTGTAACCCTTTTGTGTATCACCTTTATAATAATAATAAATTTCAAAATAAATAAAATAATGTCTCATTAGCAATGGGTACAGAAAAATGCTATGAGGAGATGGGAAGGTATATATTTAATAAAATCACTAAGCAGAATAAACCTATTTTGAATTTTAAAAACTTAAATAGGTAATAAAAAGCAAACATACCCATCTTTGGTCTGATCCACCACACCACTTAAAAGTTCCACAGTCTTTGGGTTAGGCTGGCTTTCTCCAAAAATATTCAAATATCGAGTAACGAAGTCATTGGGAGACATAAAAAATTCACCATTTCTTTCAATGCTTGCATACTGTTAAATAAAAAAATGGTAGAAATATTATGTTATATATTTGTTTTTCAAAAGTATATAACCATGGGATCAATATGTAAAATAGATAAAAACATACAAAGGATAAAATATCAGTTATGACAATGCATTCTTCATAATAGCAGCTAGCTCCCATCACTTCAAGGAAAAACAAAAACACAGAGAGCTTGTCAAGTCTTATACTTATCAATGGCTCTCAACTGTAGGTAATGTCCCACAGGGGATATTTGCAAATGTCACATAATAATTTTCATTGCTATTAACTCGCTGGTAAAGGATGCTACTGGCATATACTGGATACTTCTTATAACAGAGATATCTAGCCCAAATATGAAATGCTTAAGCAGAAATCTGGTTTACAGAAATGTAGAAAAACTATCTCTTGTTTGTTAGTAAAGACATACAGCTTTTCCTTTCCTACCCCCATCCCACCCCTCTGTCTCTTTCTTTGAGACACAGTCTTGCCATGTAGCATAGGACGGCCTTGAACTTGTTATATATAGCCCAGGCTAGTCTGGAATACTTCATCCTTCTACCTGAGCCTCACAAATGCTGGGACTGTGGGTATTCATCTCCATGTATGACAAAAGCAAAGTAGTTAGGAAGTATTTTCATAAAATTAACTCGGATGCCGTAGGATGAAGTGAGATGGCTCCAGTACTTTGGGTTCCTATATAAGCAATCCGAAACCCAATTCAATATAGTAAACAGTAAAAAGGAACATAAACTGAAAATATAATAAAGGTGTTGCCTCAAACACACAGTCTCCTGTCCCCTGACAATATTAGAAACCTCAGAATTGCGTCCTTTCTAGGCAAGTGCTCTACAACTTGAGCCCACACCTACAATAGTCCTTTTGTTTTATTTGTTTGTTTCTCAGGTAGGGACTCAAGCTTTTGTTTAGACCTGCTTCCAACAGAGATTCTTCTATCTCTACCTCCTGAGTAGCTGGAACTGTAAGTATAAACCACCAGTCTAGGCCTCCATCAGTGTTCTTTATGGAGCTCTGAACTACTTGCAATTAGATGCTGCCCAATTAATGAATCATTGAACTCTCAAATAACTCATGAAAACTTTCATGTGGCTACATTTACCTTTAATGAAAGTCTGGGAGATATACAAGCTATGAAAAAAAGGAGATAAGCAGTGCTACAAAGCATAGTTTGCTCCATTTGACATCTTGCAGGATTTTATGGAATCAGATATTAACTGCTGCCCTAGTTAATGTCCTCTTCACTAGAGAGCATTACACAGAGACGTACAGTATGATTTATTTGGCATGTGATGACTGCTCATAGCATCCTCATGCCTTCAGTGGGGCACATTCCAGCTTGGATAAGAGGAAGCAGGACAAGTCTCAATCCATGGTATCCCAGGGTCTGTAGGAAATACTAAAAACTGTTTTGTCCTTATAAAGCATAGAGGAGTTCCTAATGCTGATTCTAAAATTGATTACATTAAGAAAGGAAAGACCAGCTTCAAGAACAGGGCTTCTGGGTGACAAGAACCACACTGGTGAGGTACCAGGACACCAATTCTCTTCCTCTGTAATCCCAGAGTTAATGCCATTCAAAATTCTTTTCAAAAGTCACTTACAGCCAGAAGCTGGTGACTCACACTAGGATCTGAAGATCTGGACTTGAAACAAGCCTGGGTAAAAAAAATCTGTGAGACTTTTACTTCGAATTAACCAGCAAAAGCTATAAGTAGAGCTGTGGGTCAAGTAGTAGAGCACCAGCTTTGAGCAAAAAGGCCAGAGTAAGAGTAAAAAGCCCAGGGTTCAAACCCCAGAACCAGACAGGACACACAAACATGCATACACACACAGACACAGACAGGGGCGCACGTACACATATGCACACATACACACACACACACAACACAACACTTGCATTTGAATTTCAATATAAACACTTAGCAAGAGTCCCTTAGGTCTGAGCTGTGCCTCTTACCACATGAATGACTTTGGGCAAGTTACCCAAGTTTTCTGGTCCACTGACTTTTCATCTGTAAAATATATCTAAAAGTATTACCAGCTCCATTAGGTTGATGCTTGAAACAAATGACATAACTATGTGATCTACTTAGCAATGCTCTATACCCTTACTAGGGCTATATAAATTTTCTCTAATACCAGGGATTAAGAATGCAATCAAGGGTTTCACAGTACCAGCTACCAATCCTGGCCCTGCAATCTCTTGGAGGTTGATGATATCAATTAATGCTTCACAGCATAGTGAAAGATGGCCCAGCAATCCCACCATTCTACAGTTATCACATAACGTGGTTTTAGAGAATATGTAGAAGAATGAAAATATTTTGATTTTCCTAAATGAAGCAAAACATTCAAATAAAAACTATATCAATGCTAATTTCAGTAATCTCATTATTTAGTTATATCTGTGTTTCCTTATGGTAATGATGAATATATATTAAAATCACAATTTCTCCTACCAGCAGACATTTAGATTATATCCATTTTCAAATTCTTGTAGCCAAACCTAAGATAGCCATTTTTATATATAACATTTGTCCAAATTCCTGGCAATTTTCAAATGCTAGATTCCTGAAAAAGAAATCGTTGAGTCAAAGGAGAGGAACTTTAAGGCTCTTGGTACTTATTATCACACTGCTCTCCAGAAAAGATTGTACCAATTTACACCCCACCAACAGTGTAAGAACATGACCCTTCCCTTCCTTTGTCTATCATATTTGCTCAAATATTTTTCCAGGTTGATACTTTTATATAATTGAGTCCACAGAATTTTTCCTTTGCAATTTCTTCTATTATTTTTTATGCTTTCTATGCATAAATAAAGTCTTTCTGCATCTCAATACTAACTAAATAGTCATACACAGATTCTCTTTGGTTGTATAAAGTAGGTCTATCTTTTACCTTTAGTTCTTTGTTAGTACATCAGCCCTTTATTTTTGTGTGTGGTTAGAGTTACAGATTCTCCAACTTTGGTCTTTCCCATTACTGGTTTTGCCAGGATTGCAAACTAAATCATTCTTTCTTCCTTTATCTTTAGGATAATGTTTTTCTCACATAGCTACCCAGGCCTCATTGCAGGTTTATTACACATGATCTGACCAACTTATAAATAAGCTCATAATAAATGACTCTTTCTGCTGGGCACTAGTGGCTCATGCCAGCAATCCTAGCTACTCAGGAGACTGAGAGCTGAGGATTATGGTTCAAAGGCAGCCCATGCAGGAAAGTCTATGAGACTCTTATCTCCAATTAACCACCAGAAAACCAAAGTGGAGATGTGACTCAAAATGATAGAGTGCTAGCTTTGAGCAAAAGAGCTCAAAGACAGTGCCCAGACCCTGAGTTCAAGCCCCATGACTGACAAAAAAAAAAAGTAAAAAATAAACAAACCAATAAATATATGGCTCATTTCTTGAATTCTAGCAATTAGAGGCTGAGATCGAGAGGATTATAGTTCCAAGCTGGGGCAGAAAATTCTGTCAGACTCCATCTCCAGTTAACCAGAAAAAAGCTGAGGTTGCTCAAGTGGCGGAGCGTCAGCATTGTAAGAAAGCAAAGTGTGAAGCACTAAGTTCAAATATTTGTACTGCCCAAAATAATAATAATGATAGAAACAGAAAAAAATCAAAACTAAACATTTAAATTCTGGCACATGCTTTATGCAGCTCAGTTAATAAGAAGTTCTCAGTGAGTCCTTTATCATTATCAATTGTGTTTAAATCCCTGTATGGTTTCTCTTTAATTTTGTGAAAATTTGCCTCCAAAAAAGCAAATGGCAATCCCAAAATAATGTAAAAGTTAATGTGCTTAAGTGATAAAGTAAAAATTTAGATTTGTTGAATATCAGCATGAAGCTGGAAGAAGTTAGACAGTATTATTGCAAAAATGAACAAAGCATCTATAGTGCAGTACTGAACTCTATTCATCCAGAGTGTTCACAGTTTTTCCCCAATAATGTTCTGTCTCCTTGGAGCTTTCATACAATCACAAGCAAAACCCTTGACAAGCAGGCTCCATCCTCAGTACCAATTCTTATTATCTGGCAATGGTTTACCAGAGACAATGAATATTTGGAGGCTGTCTAATTATCCATGCAAGAATGCTGGGATAAGGCTGGGAATATGGCCTACTGGCAAGAGTGCTTACCGTGTATACTTGAAGCCCTGGGTTCGATTCCCCAGCACCACATATATAGAAAATGGCCAAAAGTGGCGCTGTGGCTCAAGTGGCAGAGTGCTAGCCTTGAGCAAAAAGATGCCAGAGACAGTGCTCAGGTCCTGAGTCCAAGCCCAAAAAAACAAAAACAAAAACAAGAATGCTGGGATAGACTAACAGTTCTTGTCTTCACCACATTGGGAAATGTCTTAGGACTGAAAGGATAATCTAGTAGAGATAGTTTAAGGGACTATGAAAATTCTCTGCATGGTGGGAGAGAAGAGGACCATGTGGAGAGAAGACTCAGAGCTAGGTTTGGGAGATAAAAGGCCTCTTCAGGCTGAAAGATTGTTATTCAATCTCTACGTATTTATTTAAACACAACTCTTTGCCAGACTGTTGCTGCCCACAATGGCAAATACTCCCCATTTGTTTCCCATAAACACTGCCATAACCATACAAGTGGACCCTTTATGCATTCTTAGAGTCTATTCTTGGTGTGTACTTGCAAATCTCATGGTTTTTTCAACTATAAAGACTCAATACACGCCTGTTAAAATTAACATGAAGCAGCATTGAAATCATTAGGTAAACAAAATGTACTGTCAGGCACTGACCAGAAATGGAACTGACAACCTACACTTGAACTTCCACATTCAGATAAATCTTCACCTGCAACTTCTCACAAGAACAGCCTACAAAGTAAACTCAAATGTTCCTCCCCTACTACACCACGTTCCACCCCCTCCTGTCAACCACTACCCAAGACCCCTATGCTCCAGGCCACCCAAGTTACTGGCTATTCCCTCCACACAACTGGCCCACTTTGACAAGCTTGCTCTTTTCTTTGCCTGGAAAAGTTTTCCTTTGCCCCCATGTCCTACTCTGTCTTTTCCATCTGATAAACACCTATTCATCTGTAAGCAGAGATCAAACTGCTCCATATCTTTAATGACTCTGTGTAAGGATGGATGGACAGATAGACAGATAGAAAAGAGAGACAGACAGACATTCTCACATTTTCCTGTAAACTAATGCTATATATAATGTTTATCAAACATACCATGACTTTTTAATTTCTTACACCAACATACAATGAAACATTTAAGGTCAGGAGACCTATCATCTTTATATGCTCAATGTTTAACACCATACTCAACATTTTTTGTTTTGGGATTTTGGGGTTTGGCTTTTTTTTTTTTTTTTTTGCCAGTCCTGGGGCTTGAACTCAGGGCCTGAGCACTATCCCTGGCTTCTTTTTGTTCAAGGCTAGCACTCTACCACTTGAGCCATAGCACCACTTCTGGCTTTTTCTGTCTTATGTGGTGCTGAGGAATTGAACCCAGGGCTTCATGTATAGGAGGCAAGCACTCTACCACTAGGCCACATTCCCAGCTATACTCAACCTTTTGTAAGCCACTTCAAAGGGTAAAACTGAGTTCAACAATTCTCAAAAAGAAAAAAAAAAAAGAAATGTATTCCTTCCAGTCCTCCAGGACCTCTCTTTCCTCACCTGCTCAGTTCCATGGCTGTCTGATGGCCAGAGCTGCCAATCCTAACCAGTCCCTGTGCATCTAGTTTAAAGGACAAAAAACATTTTCCCCTACAAGCTACAGGACTGTCTCTAGCTAGTTTAACAGAGAGATAACTGGGGTATTTCACAAAGAGTTTTTATTAGGAATCAAACTGAAAACTGCACATGCAGAAAAGCAGCATCCTGCTGACTGCTGATCCAGGTTTAACTAAAACAACCAGCCTAGCAGCCTCCATGGCGCCTCATTCCCCCTTTTCCTTTTAACCACAACACTGACTGAAGTAGACAGTAAACAAGAAATCCTCCTCATGTTAAGCCAAGGTGGATTTGTGTTGGGCCCATGCTATCCTAGCCTAGTGAGGTCACCATAACCTTTGCCAAATCCACAATCCCTTCTACGGATGCTGTTTTCTTCAGGTATCCCCTCCCCCACCCATCTCCTCAGATCCATGTCTCACTCACAAGTCACAGAGTTTCCCATGCATTACCAAGGCTCTGTGCAACCTTGGGCCCATGTACACAGAAACCCTACAGGTGGCCTGTCCAAAGCTCTACAGTGGGAATCCCATCTTCCATGGGTCTATGTTGGCTAAGCAGGCTTGGTCCCCAGTATAAACTTGCCTGGCAATGGGAACGGATTTTGCAGCTGGCAAAGACATGTCATTCCAGACTAATTCTTAATAAAGTCTTTCTGATGTCACAGGCTTCTAAAGCTGGATACAGGCTCCACCAGTCTCAAACAGATCATGTTAACAGTCCAATGAGCACCAAAGCCACACCATCTACTAAGATCCTGCTGCTAAGTTGTTTTTTCTATTCTGTCAGAAGGACGTAAGAAAACTGAAGTAACAAAACCTTAGTTCAAGAAATGATTGTGACTTTTTTAACTTCAATGCCCCAAGAAGGTGAATTTTTATCTATTTCTCTAACCTCCTTGGCAACCACTGCAAATGTCTCTCAGAATTCCATCATTAGCCCCTCACAGCATTAACACACCTTAAACTCATAAATACTAAAATTTCTGTGGGTCCTTCATACACTTCATCCCTACCATGGTAGGCCAGACAATAGTTAGAATCGAAATAACTGTATTTCTGTTTTCTGGACTTTTATCAAGTATCCTTTTCCAAAGGGAAAAGGTTCCAATGGGAACCAAAGGGATCTTAAGATCTCCATTTGGGGGGAGGGATACCAATATTGGGGTTTGAACTCAGGGCCCATGTACTGTTCCCCTTAGCTTTTTTCCTCAAGCTCAGTACTATACTACCTGAGCCACAGCTTCACTTCCAGCTTTTTACTGGTTAGTTGAAGATAGTCTCATGGACTTTCCTGCTTGGGATGGCTAGGAACCAGAATCCTCAGATCTCAGCCTCATGAGTAGCATAGACATGAGCCTGTAATTCTTTATTGGCATTTCTAGTCTGGAAGCAATTTTATAGGAATCCTTTTTTACATAGAACCCAAATCTCCTTATAAATCTGTCATTTCCTCCTCCTCTGAAAATGATTTCTATATTTAATCATTTTCTTTCCAGTATTGGAATTAACTAATTTCAAGTATTTTCTAAATATGTGATACTGAACACTTTCTTGGAAATTATCTCATTGAATTGTTGCTAGTTTTCTAACTTTATTATAAACATGTTCAACCACACACTAAGTAGAAAGGATAGTGTAATAAAACTAATGTTTTATTTTCCATTTTCTAAAAGTTTCACATTTATTTACCTTATCCCACTAACACTGGATTACTTAAAGGAAATCGCAGATATCATAATCTCATCTGTAAATGCTTTATTGTTTACCTCTAAACAGAACAAACTATGTATTTCTCAAAATCAGAAAACCATTGTCCACAAAAAAGCATACCAGCCTGAAATCAATTAATTTCAATCCTGAATATCCAATATCCTATCAATGTTCAAATCCTCTAAAGAGTGTCAACTTTTTTGACAAGGAAGAAAGCTGAATTCAGAGTCTCCTATACTCTATGCAAACAGTCTATCATAAATCAACATCCCCAAGCCCTCAATTTTTATTTAATATACAACCTGCACCCCGGCCCCAACTTTGGCAGTACTGAGGTTTGAATTCAGGGCTTCTTCACACTTGCTTGGCTGGTGCTTCACTACTTGACCCACCCCTCCTGATCAAATTTTTTTTTTATTACTTAGGAGATGGAGTCTCACCGATTTTTTTGCCTGGGCTGGCTTTGATCAGTAATCTTCTGGATCTCAGCCTTCTGAGTAGCTAGGAGCATAGGTGTGAACCACCAATGACTGGCTAATACACTTAAATGTAGGGAAGGAAAATGAAGCCTGAAGAAATAACAACTTTCTACATCCATTCAGCACAGTTTGTCATATAAAATTTTGATACCTTTTTCCATTCAGTACAGCTACCTTTTTAGAATGTTCAGAAATGTCCACATATTTTGTTGTCATTTTCTGCACGAAAGTGGTCTTTTCTTTTTTGAGTACATTGATTTCAGTAGAATAACACAGGTACTTCAGAGTTTGAGACCCTAGGTGGACTTCTATTGTATTAATCATTCACTGTCCACTACCATACAGTAGTAGAAGGAGCGGGAGACACCAGGGAGAGAAGTTGTGGTACCTGCTGTGCTCTGGCATCAAGACTTTCACACAGAGCCCTCCGCACAGACATCACCCCTAAGAAGATGACAAAAGCTCTCATGGTAGCAACAGGGACATCAGAGAGGCAGGGGAATCCACCTTGGATGAACGAAGGATTACCAGGATGCTGACAAAGAGCTTTAAACTTAGGAAAAGAAAATATAATCATCATTTTATATAGGTCAACTGTGAAGACGTAAATGAGTTGCAAAATTAAATCTCAGTGTAACTCCCATTCAGTACATGGCCTTATGTGAAAAGAAAGACATTAAAATGTAAAGCATGCTGCCATCACAGACAACTGCCTACATATTTTCTGTACATTTTTTAAAAGTTAGAATTGCAAAGGAATCCTTTAAGTTATACACAAAAGGTACTTCTGAGGATTTTTATATAACAATAGAATAGTTATCTGAAATAATATTTTAATGTTATAGAACACAAACGAAATAAGAAACAAAATAGATTCCTTTATACTGACCTTCAAAAATATTGTTCTGAGTTCAGCTGGATCTGCTCTCTTGGTTAAAGCCACCTAGAAATAAACATAAAAATGTTTATATTATTAGAACATAGCTGAAATAAAACTAGCAGACTAAAGAAAAACAAACTTCAGGTTAGAAATTAATAGATCTCAATTTTGTTCTTAAAGCACCAAATTGTCCCAGTGCATAAGCTATTCCCCAGATTTTAACTGTGATTCCATATACAGCTTCTAGAATGATAATAGCCTGTGCAAGAAACAATAAGTAGTTAACATTCTCAATACCCAGTGATACTGAAAAAGTAAACTTGAGTTTTATGCACAGCATTTTTTTCACTACCCTGCAATGGAAGCTATACCCTTTCACAAGGGAATTTTAAATAGTAAAGGCCAGCCAGTTTGCTAACTTTACAAGAGAGCATGTTTCTTAAAGAAATATGAATGAGCTAGGCACATCATATTAAGGAACCAAAGGGAATTACTTCCCACAGTTCTACCGTAAATAGGCATACATACCTAGCTACCAGGTAAGGTATGCCCAGGGTCATCTCCTTTCCCCCTACTTTTTATTTAATAAGCTAGAAGTCTCCAAGGATATAGCTATTATTCTTCACATTCTAAAAATATATGGGGCTGAGGTTACCTTCCATGTGTTAAAATTTGACAGATTAGCTCAGAATAGGTGTTGTGCTTAATTCTCCAGGACACAAAGTCCAAAAACATCACTGGGAAATAAGCAAGACAAACTTGAACATGACTGCCCCAGTCAACACAAAAGAGCCCTTATGTGGAATCAAACAGTGGGTTTATTCAGTGTCCCATCGCCCAATCCTGCTGGCAAAAACTGTCATGAGACTGAATTCTCACCAAGCACAGCATTGCCCCATGATACAGCCAAGGAGGGATTCCTGGAACCACCCCAACACTGGAACCATGGTGTTATCCATGGGGAGATTTATGCAAATTGTTCTAAATCTCTTCTAAGAGCTTGTAAAGGCTCTTCTGAGATCTTTGAACAATGGGTTCTCTGTCCCTCATGTGGAACTGCTAGAGTTCATTGGCCTGACACTGTCAGGAATAATTTTATTAACTAATCACTGAAATGGGAGATGTAGTCTTTCTGAAACAAGTTGGTTGGTCACCTTGATTCCCAAAGACTGACTGATAACTTTTCACATCAGCTGACTACCTGTAACCAACAATGCTATTTTTTGTCATGAGAAAAATCCTCAAAATCTCTCTCAAAATCCTGCACTAGTTAGTGTCCTTGCTGTTCTGTAAAGGAGGGGAAAAAATAAGACTACTAACCAATTTAACTAATGTAAGTGAAACTTCTGAGCTCAAAGCCTCAGAATTGCTTCCATGTCTCCAAGAAAGATGGGGAATGAACACTTCTGGAAGGAAGTGAAACAAGTGCAGCCTCTCCTCCCCCTCCCCTTTCCCTTCTTTTGTTTTCATGCCATTACTTGAGCTTCAAATCAGGGCCTGGGCATTCTCCCAACCTTTTCCCTCAGTGATGGTACCTACCACTTGAGCCTTACCTCCACTTTTAGCTTTTTGGTACTTAATTAAAGTAAGTATATCAAAGACTTTCCTTCCTTGGGCTGTCTTTTTTTTTTTTTTTTTTTTTTTTTTTTGGCCAGTCCTGGGCCTTGGACTCAGGGCCTGAGCACTGTCCTTGGCTTCTTCCCGCTCAAGGCTAGCACTCTGCCACTTGAGCCACAGTGCCGCTTCTGGCCGTTTTCTGTATATGTGGTGCTGGGGAATCGAACCTAGGGCCTCATGTATCCGAGGCAGGCACTCTTGCCACTAGGCTATATCCCCAGCCCCCTTGGGCTGTCTTTGAACCCGTGATCCGCAGACATCAGCCTCCTAGGTAGCTACAACCAACAGCCCTCCCTCTTTCAAAGTAGAAAATTTCCTCCACAGTTAAGAGCTCCATACCTCATAATGGTCCATAAGTAACACTTTGTGCTGGTACTGAAAGTGACTTCAGAACATCTTATTCTCCTTTAGTTTTACTCAAGTCTGGAACTCTAACATTCCTCCACTTTTAACATTTTGCTTGTTAACTAGAGATAAGAGTTTCTCTTATTTGTCTATGTAGCCTAGCTTCAAACCTCAATCCTCAGATCCGTTTCCTGAATAGCTAAGATTACAGCATGAGGGGCTGGGGATATGGTCTAGTGGCAAGAGTGCTTGCCTCCTATACCTGAAGCCCTGGGTTCAAGTCCTCAGCACCACATATATAGAAAAGGCCAGAAGTGGCACTGTGGCTCAAGTGGCAGAGTCCTACCCTTGAGCAAAAAGAAGCCAGGGAGAGTACTCAGGCCCTGAGTCCAAAGCCCAGGACTGGCAAAAAAAAAAAAAAAAAAAAAAAAGATTACAGCATGAGCCACTGGTACCTGGTAACATTAGTGACATTTCTTTTAAAAATACAGATATTTTAAGTTGATTTTTCTTTTAAAATCAAAACAAATGGCCCACAAAATGAACTCTTTGGTCTATTAGAATGCCACATCCCATAACAGTTTTCTCTGTCAGGCACACTGCAAAACCTTCCCCCAGTAGTACTAGTCCAGAGTGAACCCATGCCCTGAATTCCACAGCACAACTCAAAATGTACATTCTGTGACCCACACCAACTGTGAAGGAAAAAAAAGTGTATTCACTTTAAAACTCACCCAGGGTCTAGGCACAGGAGGAGAGCTCAAGTAAAAAACAATGCAATCAGTGACCTATAGAAGTCAAGACTCCCAGTTTAGAGTGTCCACTCAGTATTGTAATTAAGAAGGTTACTTTAAGTAACAGAAGCTCAAACATGTAATTTGAACTACTTTTGGACGTGAATCTAACAACTCAGCATCTGAGACCCACACTCTTCCCCCCTCTCCCTGTACTGCAGATACTGGACAGTATAACTATACTTTCAGACTCCCTTGCAGCTAGCTACACGACCAGGTGATATCAACTGAAGTAGGGTGAGACTGGAAAGCAAAGATTTAGAAGCTGGGAACACTCCCTGCTGCTTTGACAGCAGGCACCACTGATGCAGTGTTTTCCTGAGGCACCTTCCCACCCTCATATATCAGTGGTAGTATGGCCCTGAAGCATCCCCATTAGGCATCCCACAGTGCTCTCCTGACTGCACAGGGAGCAGACCACTGCTCCCTTGGTGGTCTGCTCTGTGGTGAGGATCTGAAAGTTATTCTTGAGAACTCAACCTCAAGTCTGTTTCTTCACCTTCCCAACAAATTCTGTAAGCCATTTAATACCCTGTAATAAATCTCTCTCTGCTTAAATCAGCTATAGTGGATTCTGTTCTTTGCAAGTGAACCTTGACTGATACAATCAGTAATTGCAAAGGAAAGTTTGGAATTCACTAAAACCACACAGTTGCCATTAACTAAGGGAAAAAAAGAAAGAGGTGTCTATTCAAATTTAAGAAAATCATTTTTTATTGAAACCAGTGAGCCACTCATCCCTTATGCTAGTTTCCTTAGGCCCTAATAAGTCAAAAGCAGTAATTATGCAAAAGGTTACTAAATTATAAATTAGTATACAGATATGACACTATGTTAAGCATTCTTCAAGCCCCAACACTTCTGGGTAATCAACCCTCAAAAGTTCATCTCACTCAACAGCTTACTTATAAAGCACCAGATGCCACAAATGTTAACCCACTGGGTTAACAAAAGCAGGTCATCTCAGGAGTGCTGCAGATGTTTATCAGAAGAATTTAGTAGGCTATTATGTATGTTGCCTTTAACTCTGGTTTGTTTTTTATGAAAGGAAGAGGATCATCAAAATGGAGAGACAAAGGATAAAAGACAAACCAATGCAACAGCAATACTTACAAAACTATATGCTGTAAACCAACAGTACAACTCATGGGGAGGAAGGAAGAGGGGACGGAAATGAGGGAGGAGGTAACAAGTTGGGTAAGAAATGTACCCATTGCCTTACATATGAAACTGTAACTCCTCTGTACATAACTTTGATAATAAATAGTAATTAAAAAAAGAAAAGCCACAAAAAAGAACTGTACACATTGCCTTACGTGTGAAATTGTAACCCATCTGTACATAACTTTAACAATAAAGAAACAATAATTAAAAAAAGAAAAGCCACAAAAAAGAAATGTATACATCCCCTTATGTATGAAACTGTAACCCCTCTGTACATCACTTTGACAATAAATAAATAATTTTTTTAAAATTAAACATCTAAAACCCACCATCATTAAAAGTCTAGTATTAAGCAGTAGAGTATGTCAGTTTCGGAAATGAATGGTGGTGTTTTAGCTGCTTTAAACTAACCCTAATTTTGGGTTCTATAGTATTGTCATTAAGCTACAGCTAACAGTCCAGTAAATGTTCCCAAGAGTAAAAAACTGATGAGACAATTTGAGTCTGTTCTATAATAGTTGTATTTTGTTTAAGATCTCAAATCCTCACAGTGACCCTCAGAGATACTTGCTCCTGTTGACATGAGCACAGGGAAGCAGAGAGGACTTAGGGCCACACTATATATGGTGGCCCAGGGAGAATCAATTAACATCTCAGAGTTCTACATTCTTCACATGTAAATGAGCATATAATAATAAAATGTACCCTACCTAGTTCAGAAGATTATCCAGCAACCATTAGGATTTTTTTTTAAGGATCTGTAAGTCTTAAACTGACAAGCTTGATAACAATATCAGATGTTTTTCATCAAACAAAAATAGTAAGATGGAAGAAACACATGACATTACTAATCACAGACATGTTTGGAAGGTGAAGCGGTCCAACATAAACTGAACTTAGAATGAGAGAACTGAAGATAACAGGATAAGAAAAAACATTATTAAAATGCTATAGAATGAACATCATTTTATCAGGAAAAGTAAACAATTAGCCAAAGCCAAAGTTCTACCAGTGTTACCCAAAACCACCAGAGAATGACTTGGCAAAAAGTTCACCTTGGTTCCTATAACAAGGTTGCTTATCAGGCAAATTGAAATGAAAACCTCACATATATCCTGCATTGTCAGGCTGCCCTCTACCTAATCAAAATCTCGCATGTGAGCATCTGATTAGCAGAGCTGAAGTCATTTGTTTGTATTCTAACATGCAAGAAAAGTTAGGAATTGAGTTGGGGAGGGTGGGGAGAGAAGAAACTTGTTAATAAAATGTGTGACTTTCCTCCAACCCAGAAAACTGGTCAGAGTATGGTAGGTTGCTGAAACCATCAAAATGACCCTAGGTATATACCTGTGTAATCTTCCTTTCCATACAACCCTTAAAGCAGGCTCATTCTTTTCCTTGCTATTGAGGCAAATGCAGGCCAAATACAGGTTGATCTATTAACCATGCCTTTTCCACAAGGTCACAGCCCCAGTGGTCAGACTGTCTTAGCCCAGATTTCTCAATGCTGGTGGTAGGGTACAGTGATCACTCTTTGTTGCAATATCCAGTGCAGTGGAGAATGAGCAGCACCCTCACTCTCTACCCCCCCAGATGCCCATAGCCAGCTACCCCCCCCCATCAAATTATGATAATCACAAAGTCTCCAGACACTGCGAAATATCCCCTAAGGAAAAAAACAAAAAACACCTGTCCCACCCCAGGTAACAACTGCATTTGCTGGTGATGCTCCATGCATGCAACACCATCACCTACAGGAAGGCTGCAGTGTACCAGGTCCACTGCCAGGCACTGAGAAGACAACGCCAGATAAGCCAGAGACACTGTCCCAAGGGGAAATAACAGATTTAGCAATAACTGGCTGGTACAAATTATGTGATAATACATGCTATCACAAGGTACAGTAGAGGAGAACCTAAGAATATAATTCTGCTGGAGTTTAGGGGGTCACAGAAGTGCAGTTTTGCATAATTTATTACTGGTTAAAGCAACCACCACTAAGCCTGGTACTAAAACTTTTGTATTAGACATTGTTTAAACATCACTTAAACTCTTTAGGGTAAAGAGTCATTAATATTTTCTGCTTTTCAGATGTGGAAGCTCAGACATTTCAGACTCTAAAAAGACTCAGGTGATTTTGAGGCTAATTACAATTGAAGGAAGCTGAGATCTGAAGATTGATGTTCAAAAGTCAGCCCAGGCAGGAAAGTTTGTGAGACTCTCATCTCCAATTGACCAGCAAAAAACAAGAACTGGAGCTGTGGCTAGCCTTGAGTGAAAAATTTAAGATAGTGCCCAGACACTGAGTTCAAGCCCCAGTAACTCTACATTACAAGATGTGCCTAGAATTTGACAAGGATAGTATAAAGCTCTTCTGATGTGCCATGAGCATTTTAAGTAATACCATTAAAAATTATTTTTGATTTGGCATTATGATTCATAAATGTCTGTACTTCAATAAAAGGAAGAAGTGCTTAATGAAGAATATTGCTTTCTAGTATTATATACTGAACTTGGTCTCAATTTTTTTTAAGCATCAAGGTTACAGTATAATTAGGAACCAGCTACAATTATAATTACTGCTCCCAATGTAATTTGTTACATATTAGCAAGTGTCAAATTACTACTGCTCCCTAAAGGAATAAAAACTATGCTGTTCTGAAATGTGGAATGCATGTTCCTAGTGAGGAACAAAGGAATATAAAAAGTATATGACATATTTATAAAGTGCTGAAAGGCTCTACTTAGGAGATCACAAGTTGCTGGAGCCCAGATAATGCCATAAAAAGTTAAAATGGCTTCTGAGAGAGAATAGGTACATCAATAAATACTGAGAAAGAGAAAGCTTGAAGTGAAAGAATAATAAAAAAGTTGTTTCCACTAAATAATACCTTACCTGTTCAAAATTCCGCAAGGCATCAACCTCATCTCATTGAAGTAATAATAAAAAGAGGAGCTCTCTGCACAGCCAGGAGCCCCATCCCAAAGAGTTTCCCTCGCCTGAGCCCTCCTGCACCCTCTCCCATGTTCCAGGCACTTTTTCCATGACACTGAGCAATGTCCTTGACTCCATATCTACAGCTAGCATTAATAAAATGTATGGGAGTCATGTCTCTCTTCTAAACTTTGAAAAAAAGAGCACAATGACCCTCCCAAGAGCACACAAAAGTAGCTACCACTATGCCCTTTTGGTAGATAAGGAAATTGAAGCACAGATAGGTCCAACTTGCTCAAGTTAAATAGCAAGCAAGTAGCAGAGCCATTATATAAACACAAAATAAATGTCAACCATTATGTTACACTGCCTTCCAGGGGAAAAGAAAGCAAGCATGAGACTGAGAGGACAAGAAAACACAGATCAAGAGAAAGCAAAGGCCTGATATTTACTCAGGAAGGAGCGATCAGTAGGATCACAGTTCAAATCCGACCCAGGCAAAAGGTTGGCAAAATCACATCTCACTCTTATGAAGCCTTACATATTCAAGCTAGAAATGTGTGTACCTTGGTAAGAGTGAGATTGGTAGGAAGATAACAGTTTGAAGCCAGACCTGGCAAAAACAGGCCCTATTTAAAAAAAAAAAAAAAAAAACTAAAGGAGAAAAAAGGTGGGGTTGGGAATATGGCCTAGTGGCAAGAGTGCTTGCCTCCTATACATGAAGCCCTGGGTTCGATTCCTTAGCAGCACCACATATATAGAAAAGGCCAGAAGTGGTGCTGTGGCTCAAGTGGCAGAGTGGTAGCCTTAAGCAAAAAGAAGCCAGGGACAGTGCTCAGGCCCTGAGTTTAAGCCCCAGGACTGGCCAAAAAAAGGTGGAGGTATGGCTGAAATGACAGAGTACATGTGACCAATCACTACGCTCAAACTCCGGTTCAACCCCAGTAGAGACAGCAAGAAAGAAGAAGGGGAGGGAGAAGAGGAGGCCAACACACATCAATTAATTGTAACGTGTGCCTTGTTTTCATTACAATTTCAAAATAACTGTTAAAAATAATGGAAATAAGGAAAATGCATATAGAATAAATGTACAAAGATACTGAAAAAGTACTTTATATGCTCAAGTGTGATAATGTCACTGTGATTATGCTTTTTAGGACAATTTTCTGTTATGAAGACTAAAGATATAACTTAGTGGCAGAGCTCCATAGGCCCTAGATTCAATCCCCAGAACTACAGAAAAAAAACATAAATTTTAAAAATCTTTAATTTAGTGAGGTACAAAAATAAAATACTTACAGACACAACAGTATATCTAGCATTTGCTTTTGAAAAATAAGAGATGGGAGGCAAGAAAATGTAATATGAATAAAAGAACATTGGCCATAAACAGATATTTCAACTGACTAGTTAGTAAAACAGAGGTTCACTCTATTTCATTTTTTTACATGATAGGAAATTTCCATAACAGGAGTTTACAAAACTCTATTTTTTCAAAAATAAAGTCAAATGTCTCTTCCTCTTAATTTTTTTCCCCCAATAAGATTCTCCTCCTAATGTATTATTTATACCTATTTTATGAGCTTTAAACTCTGGCCCTATTGCTAACCAGCAACATGGTCTCTTATATCCTTACTTGTTACAAAAGAGAAAGCAAGAAGCTGGGTGCTGTTGGCTCAATCCTGAAATCCTAGCAACTCAGGAAGCTGAGATCTGAGGATCATGATATGAAGCCAGCTGAGGCAAGAAAGACTGCTAGACTCTTACCTCCAATAAACTACTCAGAAAAAAGCTGGAAGTAGAGCTGTGGCTCAAGTGTAGCCTTGAGTACAAAGAGGCTCAAGGACAGGGCCCAGGCCCTGAGTTCAAGCCTCAAGACAAGCAAAATGAAAGAGAGAAAGACACACACACATACATACATACACAGAGAGAGAGAGAAAGAGAAAGAGAGAGAGAGAGGTGGCACATGTCCATAAAACCAGCATGCAGGAGACTGAGGCAAGAGGGTCTGGAGTTCTAGGCAGCTTGGTCTACACTGAGACCCTATGTCAGAGAAAGAGAGAGAAATATGGAATGAAATCCCATGCTTAGGACAGAATCTAGCAGTATCATGCTTGGCATGATTATTAATGCCCTTTCATGATCAGAGCAGCCCAGAGGAATGAGTCAGCAGAAGATACCTGAGCACTGGGGAAGGATCTCTGGGCCTACTTAGCTAATCAGATTTTCTCTTAAGACTCCATGCAGATTTAGTCTGCATGACGGTAAATCACACGGGCTGAAGATAGGGCACTAATGAAAGCTAGTGAATGTCCAAGATTGAACAACAAAATTTAACTAAATCTCTACCTTTTATGACAAACAGCTACCTTTTATGTATGTGAAAGGGGGATGGGGGTGTATGTGATAGAGACAGAGAGATGCAAGAGAGAATCAGAAAGACATTTCTTATGTAATATTAAGTAGAGAAGCTTATTAAATATAACACAACCCAGAAGCCATACAGAAAAAGAATGACTAACATAAAATGAATATGAAATCAGTTAAACATCAAACAACTGAAGGGAAAAATAACTAAGCAAACAGACAGGTCAATGGAGCAAGGTTCTTGATTTTAAAGTCCTCTTGGAACAAATCAATGAGTAAATAACCCAATAGAAAATCAGGCAAAAGGTCATGACTGGATATCTTCATGCAACTGATGGACATGATAAAAGGGCTAACAGAAATTTCCATAAATTGAAATGGAAGATAATGAAAAGAAGATGAAATTCTCCAACTAAGTTCAACATCAACTGGCAAGAAAATGAGTATATGAATGCTTAGAAGTGAATGAAACTCCTGGCCATTAGACAAAGAAAGGTCAAATTGGAGATCAACCATCACAACTTATCTTTCAAGCCACCTATGACCAAGTATAGCTTAGAATTTGCTGAGGATTGTGCCTTGCAGTGCAGCTGGGGTTTCCTAATCAAAATCATTTCTCAAGGCACCTTCATTTGAAGAAGAATTTCTGTAGTCACAGAAAAGTAGACTTGCAGGTAGACAAGTAGAAAGTAGTCTACCTTACAAAGGTATACCTAACCCCTGCCAAGATCTACTCAGCAGCTGACCCTCCCTCGAACATTACTCATGTATAACCTGCTCAAGTCTTTCCAAAATGATTACCTATTTGGGTTGGGGAAAGAGGGAAGTGGGTAAAGGGCCTATTAGACAAAAAAAATTCCAACAAACCATAAACATGCAACAGAAAATTTTCTTCCCCCATTCACTTTGCTATGGGTGGCATGCCAAATTAATGGACAATTCAACAAAAAAAAAATTGTCTAAACAATACACAATAGATATTCTTCAGGATATGTAAATCTAGAGAAGGTCCCTGGTCCACAGGCTACTAGGAAACAAAACAAACAGCAAGGGCTATTCAACTTAGAAATACTTCAATACCTCACCCAACATGATTTAAAATGGTTCAATATTTGCAACAAGCTAAACTGTGTTCCTTCAGATTCATGCATTGAAATTCCTACAATCCTAACCAGAGAATGTAATTTACTGTATATGAAGGAAGGTCATTAAAGAGATTACTAAACTGAAATGAGTTTGTTATAACTAGTACTTTTACAAAAATTAGAAATTAGAGTATTGACACAGAACCACATGAAGATATAGGAAGAAGACAACTAGCCAACAACAAGCCAAGGCAAGGGGCTTCAGGAGAAGCCAGCACTTTTTGACATCTTGATTTCAAGAGTTTTAGCTTCCAAAACTGTAAGGAAGAATACATTTTTGCTGTGTAAGCCACCTAGTCTTTGTCACTTTGTTATAGGAGCAAGCCCTAGGAAACTAATACAGTATCACTTGATATATGATGGTTTCAAGTGGACCAATTCATTCATCCCTTTTGTATCTAGGTTCAAGTATTTATTTAGTTTCATGTCTTTTTTGGGGGGCGGGGGGGGGGGGGGAAACTATCTTTCTTTTCAGAATGTTCTATTCATAGCATTGATATCTTTTAAATCAGCCCAGAGATCTTATCAAATGTCTCACTTTCTGTGTTATCTAATTGATTTGTCATGATTAAAATCCCAAGGAAACACTTTTGACAAATGCTCTACTAAAATCACTTTCTGTGGCCACAAGTTACCAGGTACACAATGGCAGTTATCCCTATAGATGATCAATTGGTTGAAATCAATCTCTCCATGAAGATAGTTTTCGCTTGTAATTAGTAAGTCATCTATAGGTTCATACTCTGAATTGCAACAATGTTTTTCTGTGTGTAGCTGATATTGGGGCTTACTTCAACTCAAGGCCTTTTGCTGTCCCTTAGCTTTTCCTTTTTTTGGTCATGACTAGTACTCTACCACTTGAAACACAGTACAGCTTCCAGCTTTTTGTTACTCAACTGGAGATAAAAGTTTCATGGATTTTTCTTGCCCAGAAACTTATTCTTAGAGATCTCAGCCTTCTAAATAGCTGCGAATACAGGCAGGAGCTACTGGCACACAAAATTGCAACAATCATTTGCCTAAAGGTTTAAGCATCCACTAACCATCCTTGCCTGAATCAATTATGCCTCAAAAGCATATAAAATACTTTCGCCACTTCTTCTAATTTTAGAATTCCTCTTACTATTTAGTAGGTAGCATTCTTTGGCAAAGGTATTCTTTAAGTTTTCAGCTTGGTGCCAATGTCTCATGCCTATAATCCTAGCTATTCGGGAAGCTAAAATCTGAGGGTTGAGTTTCATAGGCAGCCCAGACAGATAGGAATGTTTATGAGACTCATAGCTCCAAGTAACCATCAAAAAGTCTGCCACCCGGCCGGGCCCGCCCAGCGCCTTGGCTTCCTCGTGGGCAGCGGGTTCGGCCCAGCCACGCTGGCTGATAGCCGGTCGCAGCCACAGCCGCCACTGGCCATCGCGGTGACTCCTCCCCCGGGCCAAGGATGTGAGGCGGGCCGGGCGTCCCCGCACCGGGCCCGGGCGCCGGACATGGGCATCTGGGCCTCGCCGGGCGATGATCCTGCAGTCGGAGTCAGACGCCTCCCAGGCCCAGGGCCAGTGAGGGGGCCGGCGGGTGTGGGCATGCGGCCTGGGGCGCGGAGCAGGCCCAGGGCCGGCGGACGCCATGGAGGGGGTGCTGTACAAGTGGACCAACTACCTGAGCGGTTGGCAGCCTCGATGGTTCCTTCTCTGTGGGGGAATATTGTCCTATTATGATTCCCCTGAAGATGCTTGGAAAGGTTACAAGGGGTGCATCCAAATTGCTGTCTGTGAAATTCAAGTTCATTCTGTAGATAACACTCGCATGGACCTGATAATCCCTGGGGAACAGTATTTCTACCTGAAGGCCAGAAGTGTGGCTGAGAGACAGTGGTGGCTGGTGGCCCGGGGGTCAGCCAAGGCTTGCCTGACAGACAGTAGGACCCAGAAGGAGAAAGAATTTGCTGAAAACACTTAAAACTTAAAAACCAAAATGTCGGAACTGAGACTCTGCTGTGACCTCCTTGTTCAGCAAGTAGATAAAACAAAAGAAGCCACTACAACTGGTATTTCTAATTCTGAGGAAGGAATTGATGTGGGAACTCTACTCAAATTAACTTGCAATACCTTCCTGAAGACCTTGAAAGAATGCATGCAGATTGTAAATGCAGCTTTTACCTCTGAGCTCCTCTACCGAACCCCTCCAGCATCACCACAGCTGGCTGTGGTCAAGTCCAGCAAGATGAAACATCCTATTGTTCCAGTTTATAATTCATTCGAAAGGCATATAGAGTTGAACAAATGTGGAAATGGATCTTTAAATATGGAGATAAATGGTGATGAAGAAATCCTAATGAAAAATGAGAGTCCCTTGTATTTGAAATCTGCAGGATAGACTACAGCCTATCAAGTAAAGAAAATACAGAGGATAATATAACAGGGCAAGGTAACATAATGAAGAACAATGAAGAGGAAAACCTGTGCAATCATGACAATGACTTGGCACAGACTGGATCAGACTCAAGTTTTTTGACAGAATCCTGCTGGGAAGATGGCAAAGAAGTTATCCCAACTTTCTTTAGTACCATTTAGTACTTTCTTTAGTGACAATGAACTTCTGGAAGATAGTGGCCTTCCTACAGAAGCATTCTTGGCATCGTGTTATGCTGTGGTTCCAGTATTAGACAAACTTGGCCCTACAGTATTTGCTCCTGTTAAAATGGATCTTGTTGGAAATATTAAGAAAGTAAATCAGAAATACATAACCAACAAGGAAGAATTTACTACCCTCCAGAAGATAGTGCTGCATGAGGTGGAAGCCAATGTAGCTCAGGTCAGGAACTCCGCTACTGAAGCCCTCTTGTGGCTGAAGAGAGGTCTTAAAATTTTTTAAAGGATTTTTGACTGAAGTAAAAAATGGGGAAAAGATTATACAGACAGCCCTGAATAATGCATATGGTAAAACATTGCGGCAACACCACAGCTGGGTAGTTCGAGGGGTTTTTGCATTAGCTCTGAGGGCAGCTCCATCCTATTAAGATTTTGTGGCTGCACTAACCATTAAAGAAGGCGACCACCAGAAGGAAGCATTCAGTATTGGGATGCAGAGAGACCTCAGCCTTTACCTTCCTGCCATGGAAAAGCAGCTGGCCATACTGGACACCTTATACGAGGCTCACGGGCTGGAGTCTAATGAGGTGGTGTGACAGCTGCAGGACAGCGACTTCTAACTTCAGGGAATAAAGTTTGTTAAAATGTTGTGTTGCCCTAGTTGATTTGCAACAGCAGCTTTACCCTCTCCAAACCCTTTTCTTGGGGGATAGGAGAGTAGCAGGCAAAAGCTAGTGCTTTTATGTATAATTTTCAAAACTACATGTGTGTTTTGTGTCTTTAAAATTCAAGGTGCTATATATTTCAGTTCAACAGGCCTACTGGAAACCAAATCATAGCTGTTACAGATTTGAATAGCAAATAATAAGAACAGATTTGACAAATGAATTTGTTAACATTATTTTTTGTATTGCTTTTAGTCCTCGGTTTTGATAGTCCACCCAAACCCAAGCCAAAAGCAAGTAAATTCTGTATGAAGGACTATTAATTCATAGTATGTTTAAGTCACCTTAGATTAGATTGAATATTTGCAGGAAGTGCAAGCCCCTTGGTTGAAGCAAATGGCAACATGAAAACTTGCTATTCCTAGACTTTCTTTCTTCCATGTGGCCTCTTCTGTTGGGCTCTTTTGTTTGTTGAGAAGAGCTGTGTTCGTGATGGACAATGAAGTGACCATGCAGTTGTGAGGACACAGACAAGGACTGTGACTCAGGGCTGTGAGTAGTATGCCCTCGCCCCAGGCTCCTCTTTTCCCTATCCTCTCCTCCCTCCTTTGTCCTCCTTATTTTTCAAATAGGAGGCTATCATTTAAGTAGAAAATAGTTAATAGAGAGAAATGAAATAGGTTGACTTAGCTGCATTTTTTTTTGGGGGGGGGGGGTGCTGGCCCTGGGGCTTTGGGCTTAAAGTCAGGTTCTGAGCTCTGTCCCTGAGCTTTTTGTGTTCAAAGCTGATATTCTACCACTTTAAGCACCTTCTAGGTTTTTTAGGTTAATTGGAGATAAGTCTCACGGACTTTCCTGCCTGGTCTGGCTTTGAACCACAGTCCTCAGATCTCAGCCTCCTAAGTAGCTAGGATTAAAGATATTAGCCACTAATGCCCAGTTTGGCTGCATTCTTAATTGAAACAGCATCACCACCCAGCCAGTAGGCCTTGGCATAGCATTCAGGTGCCAGGGCTCTCAACCTGCTGTCGCCTCAGTCTGGACTCCATGACCAACAGTGCAAGGCATGCTAACTCCAGCTGTTTCTTATTTCCAAAAGCTTTTAAAATAATGTCAGAGTTTATAGATGCAACTTAAGTATTTCATCAAACAACTGTGGGTGGGTTTTCTTCTACACAGTATGATATCGAAACTGTGGCCTTCATCTCCCAGGCTAAGCTGCCTAGAATGTGCATAGGAGAGAAGCCATGAGTGCCTTTCCTTCTAGAGGCTACTTCTGGTAGCAGGGAGGAAAGTCCAAGCAAAGGAGAATTCCTATGGTTTCCTGTAGCAGAAAGTGATATCCTATGAAGAACACAGGTATGTGAAGTTGCTCTAGATGCTCTTCCTGACACAGAATTTTAGGGCAGGAAAATCCTCTCCTTAGCAGAGAATTTCATGTTGAGAGGGGTACTCATTTTGTCTCATCTGCCTTTAAACAAATGGGCATTTGTTTAGCCCAGCTTAATGAAGTAAGTAGAGTGGGGCAAACATCTGAAATCCTAAGCTACTTCAGAGACAGAGACAGGAGTAATGTTTGAACTGAGCAGTTCCAGGCTAAGAGGCATAAGAACCTGCCTCATAAAACAGGTTTTTTAAAAACTAAATTTTTAAAAGATGGAATTGACATTTTATCCATGTAAGAACTTCTGGAAGGTATTTAATCTTAGAAAAGCAACATGTATTTTAAGAACAGAGGAAACGTGGTGCTAAAACGATGCTGATTACATTGTATTTTAGCATTTGCTCTTGGCAGCTTCTAAGGTCTGTGGTGTTACCTTCCTCTAATTCCCGTGAGAATAGCCTATGGATCCTCTCTGTCTGGGGTAGTATTGTACCTTTGGCATAGTCCCTTAAGTGAGGATGGGCTACACACTGTGTGATTAATAGGGGCGCTTACCAGAAGTGACTTGTGTTGTAAACGATGGCCATTCTAGCAACTGCTGGTGCTCCCTGTCACCTCAGATGAACTTCTGTGGTCTTTTGGAGATGTGGGTACTGTGGGAAATACCTTGTTTTTGCTGCTGAGACTAGGAATGCACACAAAAGGAAAGCTTCTCTGCATGGCCATGTCATGTTTTTAGTTACTACCTGGCTGGTTTTGACTGGAGTTTTGGAGGAAGAGGCATTCAATACTATGTAGGATCATAGGAAACAAAATTATGCAGAACAGCATGGATAACTTGAATAAGTCTCATTTTCTCATCATCTTTTCCATGTATTATGAAAAATAGTAATACTTTCTGAAAGATATTTTCCTCACAAGAGTACAATGTTTGCCTAAGATGCATAAAACAAAAAAATAGGGCTGGGGATATGGCCTAGTGGCAAGAGAGCTTGCCTTGTATACATGAGGCCCTGGGTTCAATTCCCCAGCACCACATATACAGAAAACGGCCAGAAGTGGCGCTGTGGCTCAAGTGGCAGAGTGCTAGCCTTGAGCAAAAGGAAGCCAGGGACAGTGCTCAGGCCCTGAGTCTAAGGCCCAGGACTGGCAAAAAAAACAAACAAACTTAAAACTGGACCTAATCCATAAATAATAAACAAATTCAACTTACTTAAACCTTAGCATAGTCAGAGCTTCCTCCTGGATCTACATTTTTACTTAAACTTGTAATTGGTATTGACCTGCAGTTTCTCTTTCTTTCTTTCTTTGTTTTTTGTGTGTTTTTTTGTTTGTTTGTTTGTTTTTGGTGCCAGTCCTGGGGCTTAAGCTGAGAGCCTGGGTGCTGTCCTGGAGCTTCTTTTACTCAAGGCTAGTGCTCTATCACTTGAGCCACAGCTCCACTTCCAGCTTTGTGTGTATGTGATTAATTGTAAAGAGTCTCATGGAATTTCCTACCAGGACTGGCTTTGAACCATAAATCTCAGATCTCAGCCTCCTGAGTAAGTAGGACTATAGGCAATGATCACCAACACCCTGCTTGCAGTTACTGTCTAAGAAAGTAAAAATGAGAAAAGACTTAAGAATTCCTCTCAGAATCCTCCAAGGGTTCTGAGATTCCTAAATTTTCTTTACTCAACAGAGAGATCACAGATGTTTGTTCATGGAATAATCACCTTGTTCTCCTTGCTTAAAAGTTTTTTAAGAGTTCCCTTTTTAGCACAACCTTTAGGGAAAACCTGAAGAGATTATTCATGGAATAATCAATCACCTTGTTCTAAATGTTAGGAGAAATGAATGAGTGACATTGGCTTATGAATCACTTCCCATGCAGGAGTTAATCCAGTTGTACACACAGATCTGTGTGTCTGTGTTTGATGAACTGAACAATGATCTTTTTTCAAGTCTTCTTTGAAAGCAAGTCCAATTTGGTGGCTAACTAACCCTGGTTTAAAAAAAAAAAAGCTACATTAAATTGGAGGTCATTCAGATGGAAAACAATTTGTGTTTGTGTGATGACTCTTACAGCAAATTCCAGGTTGAGCACACAGGCTCCAAGAATTAGCCTAGAAGTGTACTATTCCTTAGAAAGCATGAGTATTTACTTGATCCACTTAAATACTGTCTCTTCATAATGGGGTAACCCGGCTGGAATGTAACTCAGTGGCAAAGCACTTGTCTAGCAAGTACACTGTCCTGAGTTTGGTCCCCAGTAAAAGGAAAAAACAAAAAAAAAAAAAAGGAACAAGATACAGTTAGAAACAAAAACCGAAAACATAATGGGAGAATATCTGAATTCTGTAGTTTAGCATGTAGCCTTTCTGAAAATACTCCCACCAGAATACACATCTGTCATCCTTTATTTTGTTTTTTGTTAGTCCAGAGACCAGGACTTGAGCTGCTGGGACTCTACCGAATGAGCCGTGGCTTCAGCCCCATGTCCTCTTTTCCAAAACAGTAACTTCTGGCCTGGGTAAAACATCAGGCTCCAACATACCCAGACCTCAGGAGCTTGGTACAGAATGAATGGTTTCATTTGTCACCACAAACAGGTGAATACTGTAATGTATGGCACTTCGAAAAATGACCTGAGATTAGGTGTCTGCCACTGGGAAAGTTTGTGCTCTTCTCCTTTTGATTATTATTTCCACAGACATATTCACAAAGTTAATGTTTTCAACTTTATGCCTTTAGAATAGTGTTTTAAGTTAAGACATTATGTGGCAGGGACCAATGAATAAAGTATGCTGAATTAAATTTGAAGTGAAGGGAGTGACCTGAGGTAAGTTTTTATAAAGGAAACATTCTGGTCATGAAAAATCGTGTATATATAAAGAAATATCTGATTAAGCTAAAGGGAAAATTACAGGGTCATGAGCAATAGAAGATATAGGGCATTATGGAAACAGTCTAGTAGAAAACTAGTTTTTATATATTCTTACTAAATTAAATTACCATGCCCTTCAGGAATTTGGTTATATAACAGTGCATTTGTGAATCATTAAGTAGTTATAGGTTTTACACCAGTTTATCTCTTCCACCTCTTTTATTTCTTTTTAAAAGACTACCAACTTTTTAAAAATAAATATACACTTTATACATAAGAAAAACATTTTTAAGCCATTGTTCTATTTAGTAAGATTATTTTTGGTCTTGAAGGGCCTGAGTTGAGGTACTTTGTGATACTGTCCATTATGCTCATATCTGTCTCTGTGAAGTATCTGTCGAGTGCTTTATTTAGAAGTTATCTTCTACTTCCATATGACCTTTTGTACCTGCAGTTGCTTACTCAGGGGTTTCAGTTTCATAGGACTGACATAAAGTATTCACTAGATGTCTAATGATCTTTTAACACTAATTATCTACTACGAGGTTATTAGAGGTCCTTTCCACAACTCCATGAGCTTACTGTCCACTGGACCCTTCCTGTAGTTGTTCCTAGTCCCATTCTGTCTAGACAGTCCTGTGGACCATTTGCATGATTTTTTTGTTGCACTGCTGCATTTGGACACTTCAGGGCATGATTATTTAAGGGTCATTGATGGTGCCTCTCTGGTGCAGTTAATGCATGCATTGATCTCTCTCCTCCAGTGTTTAGATAGTCTTTAACTAAAAGGAAAAAAATACCACTACTCTGCAATGCAAACTTTTTCAAAATTCTTGTGAATTTTGAATCTTTGAGTAACTTCATGTTTAGAGTGAAAAATATTTTCAGCTAAGCAGTATGGGAACAGTGTCCTGCTTGTATTAAATGTCTCACTTCTAAGTGATCAGTGTTTTCTTCCTTTACCGTCCACACAAACCACACCAGTCCCCTTGTACCACATGGGTCTCATTGGCTTAAACTCCTGTGCATGTCTGTCCACAGGCGTACATAGAGGCAACGATGATAAGAAATGATTAGAAGATTGATGAGGCAGTTTCATGGCATGCTTAATGTAGGATTCCCATGTGTCATGAGAATTTCACTAGAATGTCATTAAACAGCCCAGCTACCTCATGTGAATTGGCTGTAGACAATCCATGTTTAATGGGAAATGTGCTCAGATAAATTTACTCTGACTAGTAGATTGAACGAGTGATGTCTTTATAAAGAAGAAACAGGGGCTGGGGATATGGCCTAGTGGCAAGAGTGCTTGCCTCGTATACATGAGGCCCTGGGTTCAATTCCCCATCACCACATATACAGAAAATGGCCAGAAGTGCGCTGTGGCTCAAGTGGCAGAGTGCTAGCCTTGAGCAAGAAGAAGCCAGGGACAGTGCTCAGGCCCTGAGTCCAAGCCCCAGGACTGGCCAAAAAAAAAAAAAATATATATATATATATATAATATATATATATATATATATATATATATATATAAAGAAGAAACATGTTAGGCCAGACACCAAAGGCTAAAATGTACATAAAATTCCTTGGTTTAGTTTTGAAGACACTGTTATTGCCACACCTAATAGTCTTATGGGTATTTGTAGGTTTGCACTTTGAATGTCTGTCACATGCAGTCATATATCGCCTGTTCTTGGCCCTCAACATTTTGAATGAGTATCATAATGCCAATAGAAAGCAAGTTAAACTATGAAAATGACAAATGGTTTGTTAGCTTCCTAGTTTTTGTGGACTTTTACTTAAAATATAATGTATGAGAACTTTTTAGGACCAATCAATGAATGAGAATTTTATGTTTTGAGTTTATATTGCTTCTCTGTAGAAGTTATAATTCTGTATTTCATGATATTTGACAATATCTGCCAGATTTTATATTTGTTAGTTTAATAAGCTTATTTTTAAACTAAAAAACAAAAGTCAGGAGTGGAGCTACAGCTCAGTGGTAGAACTTGAGCAGAATAAAACTAAGAGACAGTGCCCAGGCCCTGAGTTCAAGCCCCAGTACTACACACACACACACACACACGTTTTACTTCTCTACCTTCCATATTAGGGAGGGGAGAGAGGGTGGGAGGGAAGGAGAGAGGGAAGCAGGCATGCAGGCAGGCAGACCTTAACTTGGTCAAGCTTCTAGAACTACCACTTGGCAAGAGTTGCTGAGAACTAAGAAGTAGCCCAAGTCCAAACTGTGGAGGACTACAGAGAAAAGGATCAAATTCCCTCAGGATATAAACTGCAAAAAAAAAAACAAAAAAAAAAAAAAAAACCTAACTTTCTAAAAACATGACAACTAAGGATAAGAAAATCCCTAGACTGACATGACTTCAAGACTTATCAGCCAAAGGCCACATGTGGATTGTAGGCAGCCTGATTAGAAAAAAAAAAAAAAAAAAAAAAAAAAAAACCTATGGAAAGAATTGCATCTTATAACCTGTGTTTTAATGTTCTGATGGGGCCTAACAAGAACTGAGAAAACAGAAAATTAATGAGAAGAGCTTTAAAATGTTAAAGTCTATCCACCAATACAAAGAAATAACAGGAACCATTCCTATTTCTAACTGAGGTCTAAGTTAAACACATATACAAACAAGCAGGCTTTTGCTTTTTCCCTACTGTACTATTGCCACAGCTCTATGGCAAGGATGTCAAATAGGTTGGGTAGATCTGTGCCCTAAAACTGCAGTGACAATCTGACAGAGAATCCATGTGAACTAATGTTGAAAAGTACCAAGGAGAATTTAGCTTTCTAAAGGGTTTAAATTTTATTTTATTGACAATAGAAGCCATAGTGTGTAGCAAAGTAAATTAAGAGGACAGTGAAAAGGAAAACAATAAAAATATGAGGGCAATGTAGCAAAGTGGTTATATGCTCTAGTCAGGCTGCCTGTGTTCCAACTATTCCCCTGCCATTTATACACTGTGTACCTTAAATAAGCTATGTAATCTCTCCATGCCTCACAGAAGTTAGCTATTCTGTACAAATGAGTCTCCATCTGTATAATAATAGCACTTATATGTCACAGAATTGTTATAAATATGAAATTACTTGACAGAGTGCTTAGAACAGTGCCTGGCATTTATAAGCATTTATAAATATAAACTAATGGTGCTATTATTTGCATAACCTCTCTGTGATCCTTAAATTTCTAACTGCTAAATGCCATTATCATACCTTCCCTGATACCTCACACATGATTATAAAGGTCTAATAACAGAGTTTGGGTCTACATATTACCTGGGTATACCTTACTCTCTGTATCTGTGAGATTCTTGAAAACAGGTCTAAAAGATTTCTTATTAGGGAAACCAATAGGTGGTGTCAACTACATATTTGAATGTATTTTTTAAGACTGTTAAGTGCTCTACACACAAGCACAGTTCTGCTACTCTCAATGTAACAAGAACCAATCCTAGAAGATTCCTTTGACAGTTCTGGGCAGAATAGTAAGAAATCCAAGTCAAGGAGACCAGAGTAGGGCCTATTCTGATGGTACATCTAATAATGAGGAACTGAATTTACATACAGAGGAGCAGGATTACTTACCCATCTATTGTCTACTACCCTGGCTGCCTAGAAAAGGCACTCAATTTCACTGAGCAAAAACTTTAGTAGCAAAGTTAAACTGTGGGCTAGAAGTAAGGAATGACAAACTCTAAGTGAATAGCATTCAAAATATGTCTGAAACACAGAAGTGGAGGTGCCTCCCAAACATCTGGAAACAGGTTGGGGCTCAAAGGTGCTGTACACGCTGAAGAATGACACTGTACCGCCACCCTTCTCAAGGGAGGTAATGCCACAGGACCTGAGGGAGAAGGAAAGAGTCCTAGAGGATGGCAATGCATGGAAGATAAGACAGCAAAGGAAAAGGAAAAGATGAGAGGCAAGAGGTCAATCATGAGAAAGTTCAATATGAGCATGCATGATAGGAACAGATGAGACAATCACCTGAGGCTAGGAATGAGAACTGAGATCATAGGTGACCTTGAGGACACAATTACAGTCAGAAGTTCATCTTCAGGAATTTTAAGTGTGGGGGAATAGTAAAGAAATAAAGAGAAGTACAACTTCTTATATAATTCTCAAATAGTATTTCAGAAATATGCTTCTTAGTAATACCGGGGCCCAATGGTAGAATCAAAAGAAACACTAAGGACTCTTAAAATTTAAACTGGACTTTGTCACTGTATATTTAATTCTGCAAAAAGTTGGACTAATTTATAATGAATCCAAAAAGGCATTACACCTTTATTTTAGAAAGATAACTAAGTTTAATTACATGGTAACGGGAATTTCAAAGCCATAGTATGCTAAATTTAACATGCCCACCATCTCATGTAGATGTTACCAGGCCCAGGAAAAAGCTCCCTCATGAGGTTTAATGCACTTCATTTCTAACAAGCTCCCCAGTAAAGCCAATACTTCTAGAGCCTGAACACATAAAAAACATCCAATGGCAAACCTCCAGCAAAGCACTTGGAAAACAGAGCTACTGAAGCAAGTATGCTGGCTAGCCATGATGGCTGGTCATGAGCTTCATTCATGAGGCACACCAGGTTTTATACAGGTAGGCCAAATATTTGTCCCTCATTTGAAGTTTAGTAAAAATGTCCCACAGACTCCTTCAGACATCTTTTGATGCTCATATTACATTTCATGATTCTTAAAATGCGTTCCTATGTTTTATTTCATGTGATCACCACATATTGAAGATGACTCCTATGTGCATTAGGATGATACTGAATGCCTGAACAAGTTCAAATCTTACCTATTTTTTTCAGCATCAGTGGCAACAATGCAATAGGGCCCATGTTCTCCTACCTTCTGCGCCTAGGTCTTCCACTAAGCAGAGCTATTGACTAGGGTTGAGGGGTTAAGGGATGGCAGCCTCTTCCACATAAGAGTACAGCGAGCTCACAGGTGGACAGGTCCTCTAGAAGCTCTACCCACTAGGACAGTGCTAAGAATAATCATCCACAAATCACACCAAGTCTCATTCTGAAAAACCACTAAACATGTCACTGGGGATACAAGAGACTGCTCAAATCAGATTTACTTATAAAGTTTTCTTACAAATTGCACTGCATACATCTTATGCTAAAGATATCTCCCTATAAACACTAAGTGTATCATGAAATCTAACCCTCCTAACAAGTCAACAGTTTTCATGGTAATGTGGAAACTGACTCTGTGCAAATCAAGACAAAGCTACTAGCCTAATAACAGTCATTAAATAGAGTGGCTTATTTAGGTTGAATTGCTAAGAATTTCAATACTGCAAACTGCACTATGTTTGTCAGCATCAAACACCAAAAGGAACCATCCAGGCCTCTTCTTCACTTGTGCAACTACACAAGAAAATAAAGAGATGAGTGTATGTATTCTGTTAAACATTTCAAATCAACAAGCTGGACTACCACTCTACAAATCACCCACCAGAATGAGTTCTAATTTTGAAAACAGAGATGACATAGCCATCACTTAAATGAGTTAGCTGGACACAACAGCAAGAGGATCTGGTTGGACAAGCTTGCACCAGGGACAGTGGTACTTTGCTTAGCACACAGGATCACTGCAACAGGGCATACTTTCCAACCCACAGAACCAACACACAGTGCCAGGGTCACAAATACCTCTAAATCACCAAACATGCATGAAATTTAGGCGCTCATGAGGCAGCAAAAGGCATGTGGGAGAAATGAAAGGGACAGTGCTCTGCAGGCATCAAAGTCATAACTAGTTCAAGACAAAGGAAGGACAAATGAAAAGCAGAAGCAAAGGTTTCTGAAGAAGCAGAAGCAGTAGGAAAGAAAGTCAGGGCTCCTCTGGAAATCTTCTAAAACCCACAAACCAATCAATCAATAGCCATCATTTTATTTTCTAACACTTCACATGACCTGTCAGTATTCCCCAACCACCAACCATTCCTCTACTTGCTGACCAATTCATGTAAGGTCAGGTGACCTAAAGTCAGGAACACTGGCACCGATTACACTGGTTAAGGAGTCAAGAACATGGGCCAGACATAACCTTGACAATGTTTTCTCCTCTGATCATAGGCAACCAGACAGCTGAAAGAGCACAGAAAAGCTTCCAACCCATTTTAATAGCAAAACCTACATTCTAGGATAATTATAAACTGTGTTAACTTTGATGCCTAAACATCAAGGGGACATAAGAAGAGCTTGAAAGAAGTTTTCTTGAAAGAGAACTTGAAGTCCTCTCTACTCCTCTCTCCTTTGAATTATACACCAGATATTTATCTCCTCTGTTATCTCATATGTCTCATCTACCTCAATAAATTATTTTCTTATCCTACAAAGCCACGCAATAATCACTTGAGGCAAATAGTTTAGATCAGTGGTTGTCAAGATTTAAAAAAAAAAGAAATCTTTAGGCTCAGGCTCCCCTAGATTCTAATTGCATCAGAGGCTGTGGGGTAAGATCCCTGCCTCAGTACCTTTTTCACACCTGTCTAGGTGATCCCAGTGGCTGGAAAACTCTGGCCCAGAAAAGTGTACAAAGCAAAGAAGTTTAGAGAACTAGCAACAATGGCAAATTTTCCCAGAATTCCATTCCCTTGATTGATGACAGGATGGAGGAGAAAAACTGAAAGACATGGTGTTATACAAACTCCAAGGACCATTGAAATCCAACAATTTAAGAAACCCTGATGTCTACACATGAACAGAACCAGAGCAACTTGTGCTCCAGACAGTTATTTCGGTAGTCTAGAAACAACAAAGAATTTCTTTCCTTCACTTCTAGCACAAACACAAGCTGGTCTGCTTTATTATCATCAAACATTTCTTCCATAAGAGAGAGGAGACCTGACACATGATATATATCCTAGTCCACTCAATTATATTTTAGCCTCATAATAAACATCAGAGGAGAGTTTTATTATAGGTGAGCTATATGAAAAACCCAAAAGTTAAGCAGATAGCCCAAGAACTAAAATAGTAGATACTAAGTTAATCATTTTACAAAGATTGACAGTGGTAACAGTTACACAACCCTGAGACTATACTACCAATGAATTCTATGTGTGAGTTGTATGGTAAGTGAATTATATCTCAATAAAGCAGTTTTGAAAACAAGTATATGACAATTCTTGTTCTGTGAGGATTTATGATATGATTGGAAAGATGAAAAAAATATAGTAATACATTTCACAAATAACACTGCAATGGTGCCTCTACTAAATGACAAAGGTGTTCCAAGACAAAAGCTGCTAAAAGCTGCTAGCCTGGAATGATCAGAAAATACATATGTCCATAATCAATGGCTTGTGAATTCCCAAACATGTACCTATGCACATGGAAGGAATTCTTTTTAAGGTCTGGGAGGGAAGAGAGTATAGAAAGGGACTCTGAAGGGGGACTGGCTCAAACCCAGGCTGAATGACTACTGACTGTTCAACCTTGAGACAATACTGGTCCTCCCAGAACCAAAATTTATCACCTGTAAAATGAGGACAAAAACACAAAGTACATTATTTGCTGGCATTATGGAAACCAATTGAGTTATTTGGCATATAGCAATAACTGGCATATAGCAATCACTATTTAAGTAAGCAATCTCTAAAAAAGTGTGGTTTATGAAGGGGTCCCTAACTTTCCCTCCTAAACTAACTCCCACATGGTCTGATAGGTTTTACTCTTGACATACCTTGCTACCGTAGACACAACATATTCAAATGAGCAAGACTCTAGAGCCCAAATGTCATCACCATTTGAATCTCAGCTCCATCACTTTCTAATTATCAAGTCTTAAGCCACTCACATCATCTGTTGGTATTTAAGAGTCCTCACCCATATGAGATGATACATTCTCACCGAGAAGCCATTAGAGGCATTGCTTAATCCAGTAAGCACTTATTACGTGTAACTCCCTAAATATAGTAAGTGTTCTGTGCTCTCATAACCCTTCCTTTGATTTGCCATTTCTAATCACTAGGTTGGATCTGTTCTCTTTCCCATCCATTCTTTCTGGAATACCACCATTTCTGAGAAGTCTTCCTTCAGGCTCGCAGAAATAGATGGGCTCCTTTCCTCAGGTTCCCAGAGTCTTTATAGTAGGATATTTCCATTACACCTAGTCCCTGCTAAGGTTTTGGTTTTCTCAAAGGTCCAAAGTCCATTTCATTTTAGTGTTCTGTCTAGTCCCATTCACATGCTAGAAAGATCACAATATACAGTTCCAGCGGAGTTAATGACCACAGCCATGACTCATCCAAGAATGGGAAATCAGCAGCAAGTACACATGACCTATAGACCAAGTTTTCATTATTATTAGTGCCTTAATTTAATTATTAATGCTTTAAGTTTACCAAGTAGGTTCATGTCAAGTTTTACACCAGTATAACTCTCACCTCTCATACCTGAACTCATACAAACATGCTCTAACTTAAAACTGCAGTTCAGGGCTGGGGATATAGCCTAGTGGCAAGAGTGCCTGCCTCGGATACACGAGGCCCTAGTTCGATTCCCCAGCACCACATATACAGAAAACGGCCAGAAGCGGCGCTGTGGCTCAAGTGGCAGAGTGCTAGCCTTGAGCGGGAAGAAGCCAGGGACAGTGCTCAGGCCCTGAGTCCAAGGCCCAGGACTGGCCAAAAAAAAAAAACAAAAAAAAAACTGCAGTTCAATTTCATCATTTGTAATATATAAACTTAGCCAATGACAAAAGGGGAAATGTCCACATTAAAAAGAGGCAGAGGGCTGGGGATATGGCCTAGTGGCAAGAGTGCTTGCCTCGTATACATGAGGCCCTGGGTTCAATTCCCCAGCACCACATATACAGAAAACGGCCAGAAGCGGCGCTGTGGCTCAAGTGGCAGAGTGCTAGCCTTGAGCAAAAAGAAGCCAGGGACAGTGCTCAGGCCCTGAGTCCAAGCCCCAGGGCCAGCAAAAACAAAACAAAACAAAACAAAAAACCTTGCAATAAAAAGAGGCAGAGAGGAAATTATTACTGTTTGGCAATGCCATTTTTATAACTTAAAAAAGACCTCTCTTTAAGCCAGGCATTGGTGGCTCATACCTGTAATCCTAGCTATTCAAGAGGCTGAGATCTAAGGATTGAAGTTCAAAGCCAGCCCAGGCAGGGAAGTCCATAAAACTCTGATCTCCAATTAACCATCAGAAAACTGAAAGTGTTGCTATGGCTCAAAGTGACAGAGTGCTACACTTGAGCAAAAGAGCTCATGGACAGTGCCCAGGCCCTGAGTTCAAGCCCCATGATTTAAAAAAAAGCAAAAAACAAAAAACTCACATCAATACATACAAGCCGTTTTTTTGTTGTTTTGTCTTGTTTTGTTTTTGGCCAGTCCTGGGCTTGGACTCAGGGCCTGAGCACTGTTCCTGGCTTCTTTTTGCTCAAGGCTAGCCCTCTGCCACTTGAGCCACAGCGCCACTTCTGGCCATTTTCTGTATTAGTGGTGCTGGGGAATTGAACCCAGGGCCTCATGTATACGAGGCAAGCACTCTTGCCACTAGGCCAAATCCCCAGCCCCAGGCCATATCCCCAGCCCCCAGGCCATTTTTTGAAGGTTTCTCAAAGAAATACTGAAAACACAAATAGGACATGCAGATCTAACAATAGTAATTATTCCCACAAGAAAATGAAAGTTTTGAAATTAATCTCAAAAATACAAAGACTTCCAAATCAATGTTATTTCATGAAAAAACAAATATCTCTCATTGTTAAACATTAAATTTCAAAGCAGAATTCAAAATAAAGAATGTAGGCCAGGGGCTGGGAATATGGCCTAGTGGCAAGAGTGCTTGCCTCATATACATGAAGCTCTGGGTTCAACTCCCCACCACCACATATATAGAAAACGCTCAGAAGTGGCGCTGTGGCTCCAGTGGCAGAGTGCTAGCCTTGAGCAAAAAAGAAGCCAGGGACAGTGCTCAGGCCCTAAGTCCAAAGCCCAGGACTGGCCAAAAAAAAAGAATGTAGGCCAAGCCAGGCACAATGGCTCACACCTGTAAGCCTAGCTAATCAAGAGGCTAAGATCTGAGGACTGCAGTTCAAATACAACCTGGGGAGGAAGGTCTGCATGGCTCTTATCTCCACTAAACTATAAAAAGAAAGCCAGAAGTGAACCTGTGGCTCAAGTGATAGAGCTCTGGCTTTTAACAACAGAAGCTCAGGGACAGTCCAGGCCCTGAGTTCAAGCCACCAGAACTGCCTCCCTTTCTCCCCCACTCCTCTCTCCCTCTCTCCTTCTCCCTCTTTCTCTCTCTCTCTCTCTTTCTCTCTCACTCACACAAACACACACACACACACACACACACACACACACACACACACACACACACACACAAAGCAGGCCAAAGACTGGATTTTCAGTCATCTAATTTAATGGAGTTAGAGAAGGAAATGAATGACTCATTACATTTGAATACCACAAAGACCAAGAAAATTAAGACAAGATTAGGAAATAGCTAATGGTGGCAAAAGCTAAACAGAAAATATCAAGTCTACTTGAATATAAAAATAATTCACTGCAGTGAGTGTGGTTGGTGTTGGAATTCTATGACTGTTGAGTCCTCAAGTTCACTGTCCAGCTCCTTAACATTCCATTGGGATGAACTTCTCTCAGTCTCAGCCTGCTTAATTCTCAGGGAGTGTCAATTCTACCCCCAGTGAATTCCTAAGTCTATGGCTCTGAGTCAGCTGACAGCACACAGTTCCAACAATCCACAAAAAGAGCAAGGAGAGTAGCCTTGAACTCAGGATACCGGTAGCAGACAGAAGCAATATAAGGATGGTGCCCCAAAGCAACTGGGTACAGGACATTATAGCTTCCTTGTGACACCCTTTAAGACTACATTAATTGAATTGCCCTTGAGCTACAGTGAAGTACATTGTAAGAAATGACTTTATGAAACCACAGATGTGTACCTGTGGTACTGAGTTAGTTTTACACAGCATATAGAAGGACATGGCACAAAACTGCCTTCAAATAATACAAGGAGCCTTCTCTCCCAGGTAACTGACCTCTTTGATTATTTCTTTGCTTTGGCTGCTAGAAAACAGTTACCTCTAGAGAATGCATATTTTTTTCCCCACTAACCTTAGTCCTGGCTTCAACTCACTTTATCTTGGCTTTCTCATCTAGTGAGACTTGATTTTGATATGCCCTGTTGGATTGTACATTTATGTATACAGGATGTGAGCCACCAGAAATCCTGAAAAGAGGTGTGTTTAAACAAATAAATAACAAAAATACAGGTTCCCAAACAGTAAAAATGAATGTTGCATTTTTCTGACATTTGCTACTTGGCTAAAAACCAATTGCTCTTTATAGGATTTGACATTTTAATAAACACATAACAGAAACGTGCAACCTTCTTCCACAGCACTTGCGTTACTTCATACTAATTCAATCTTAAGATGTTTCTAACCACATGCTTCATTTTAGGATCCTCAGTAATATACCTCCAAAGTTACTAAAGTCATTTAAAGATAAAAAAGGGGTTATAGAATGGGTACTGACTCCTACCTACACTGAGGATCTGATTCATATCTAGCCTTGGCCTTGTGAGTTAATACAAATTTAATGCAAAAAGGTCAAAGGTTATGTGCTTGAATTAATGTAGTTTCCAAAATAAATACTCCCTCACAAACCTACATACCTATGTGCTCAATCACACATACACCAAGAGTAATTACACACAGGAGAAAGGCCACTTGGGCCATGGTGTCTAGGAACAAGACGCCTGCAGACTTGGAGAGCCTGGAGAGACTTAAGGCACAGAAAGGCATTTAAATATATTTGTCTGCTTACAATTTCCATTGCAAATGTGATTACTTTGCTTGAATAAATAGGAATATGATGTTGTTGGCCATGTTTTCCTCTTGAGGGTTATCACAGAGTTTTGATTACGGACAAATGTTTGAAATGTTAGGTATATTTAAGTTCACTGCACTTGAAATGAGCTACGAAGTTGCATAGTCTTGATTAAAGGGCTGCCTTCGTGAACTTAAAATTAAAAGCAATAAATTCCAATGATTCAAGTGATTGGGACTAAATATGGTACTCTGCCAGCAAAGTTGAAATAAAGTCCAAAGAGTTTGAAATGGTGTCCAGGTTTCAAGACATGGTGAAAGAGGAAAGGTCAAGCCATCAGAGTTGCCTTTCCACCGGGGTAGTGAATGATTCACATTACACAGAATTCCTTTCAAGTACAACTTCATAGGAGTGGCAGGCTCCCAGGACCATCTGTTTTGTCATTTCCAAAAAGAAGCCTCTCAACCGCTCCGAGGCCGGTTGGTAAGTGTTATCAGATGGGATGCGGGAGGAGGGGAGGCCGGGGAGGAGGAAGGGAAGGGTCCCAAGAGCAGCAGTGCACACGTGCGCAGGCCAAGTCACCCGGGCAGTTTCCAAAACCGAAGTCAAGGTGACTTCCTCACTCGCGGGAGGGCGGAGCTGCTGAACCCGTAATAGGATCAGGCTTGGGCCCTGTCGGTGCCCCCATGCAAGGGGATGTCCTGGTCAACAACAAGCCGGCTCAGAAGCTGAGGAGCCCCGGGGTGGCATGGGCCCCCTGATGGCCCCGAATCCTTCCCCGCCCGTGGGTCACCTGGGCCCGGTCGCGCCCGCGGCTCCCGGTGCACCTTGGCTGGGCCCCGCGGGAACCGGCTCCCTTCCCCCGCCAAGTGGGAGTGTCCAACCGGCAAAGTTTCCGCTGCAAGATGGGGCCTCGGCCTCCCCGTGGCTGTGTGTGTGCCCGGAGCAGGACAGTCGTCCCTCCCCACCCACCCATCGTCTCGCAGCTGAGAGGTGGAAAAGCTCTCCAGGACCCCCACCCCCCCCCCCCATAGAATCCCCATTTCCTGCTTTGCCAGCGCCCAGGTCCCTCCGGCCCTTCCTCCCCGGTGCTCTCCTCCCCGCCCTGGGCTCGGGTCGGTGCGTACCTTGGCGGCCGCCATGCTTCGGCCGGGATGCTGGCGCGGGCGGGACCCACTCTGCAACTTGGCTGGCTCTGGGGGTCCCTGTGGTTCACTTCCCGTCCCGGCAGGGCAGCAGCGGGGGCGGCGATGCGACCCAGAAGCGTGCGCGCCCGGCCTGCCTCTCTCTCCCCACGCCCTCCCGCTGGCGCGGGTCATGCGGCAGCCGCCAGCCCATTGGCTGGGCCGGCCGGAGCCCGCCGGGCCGCGCGTGATCCGACGGCCTCTGCCCTGCGGCCGGGGAGGGCCCAGGTCTGGGGGGCTGCGGAGGGGCCGGCACACGTGACCCCTGCTGCGCGTGGCCTCTCTTCCTGGCAGGGGTTCGGGGGTCCTGGCCTAGTGCAAGCCCATCACCAGATGCCTGAGGACCAGGTGAGGGAAGCTGCTGGTTTCCCTGGTACCTGGGGCTTGAGAGGAGCAATAGGTGGTGGCCCAGCCTGGGGAAGTTGAGATCTCCACTAAGGCTTGAGTTTAGCCAGCTTCTCCATGTTTGTTTGCTTTCCTAGAGACTTCACTCTGAACTGACAAAGAATGGATCCAGAAACCCACGAATCCAAAACTACCAGCTGCGTTCAGGTGACTGACACCTGTCACCCCAACTACTCAGGAGGCTGAACTTTGAGGATCATGTCTGGTTTTGAAGCTGACCTGGGCAGAAAAGTCTCCAGTTAACCAGCAAAAAGCCAGAAGTGGAGCTGTGGCTCAAGTAGTTCAAGCACCTGCGTGAAAAAAACTAAGGGACAGCAGTCAAGCGCGCGCGCGCGCACACACACACACACACACACACACATACACACACACACATTGACGGATGGAAGGGGAGATGGCAAATAATCCTATCAAAGCCTCCTCTTTAAGATGGAATCTGGTAAACAAGTGAATAAAGTATGAGAAACACACTTGTGGAACTACTCCATTTCTGCCCTGTACATTAGGACAGAACCAGTCAGTTCCCCTTCCAGTTTGGACTGGTAGCAGTTATCTACATTCAAGAGTTCAGCAGCTTATACCTTCACGCTAGGTTTCAGGACCTGAAAAGAATATTAGATACCTTATAGCTAACTCGCATTCACCCTTGCCTGCATGCTAAAATGAAATAGGCAGAACAGGTAATATTTCTATGTAAGTCATAGTCTCTGGTGGATATAGCAGAAATATGATCTTCAAGTACTGTACAAATAAACTGCATGGCTGGAAAAAAACAAACTTCATCCCCTCCCCCAAATCCAGATCTAGTAAAATAAATGTCAATTGGTAACTGAAAGAAAAAAAAACTGAATGTATACCTGCCAGAGATTGTATTCCTTTTTGTCAATATTTAATTCCTTTGTTCTTATTGTCCAAGTTAGAAGACAAAGATCTGGATAAAAGACTTTTGATGTATTGTATATCACTTTAATTAATCAACATTAGTAGGTATACCAGTCACAACACTTCTCTTTGGGAAACATCAAAATTATATAAGAGCTGGTGATAGCACTTAAATAGCCTAAGGGCTAGCGAGGAAGGAGATAGCAATGTTAACTTCCCTTTAACCTTTTAAGGCAACTACCTACTCCCAGAGGAGTGTGAGAAGGAAAACTGAAGAAGACTCCTGAGTTCAGTGCAGAAAGCAGCAGCGTGGCTGTCCGGTGAAGGAACAGTGACAAGTTTTCTATCCAAATAAAAATTAAAAGGCAGAAGGCCCAGAAATAGCTGGGAAACCCAAATGTTTGCTCATAGAAGATAGCAGCTGTGGAGAGGAGTCTGGGCTTCAGGAATTGGAATTGTCTGTTTCATAGAATATGCCACATGCCATGAAGAAAGGATGTACTAGAAGCAATGTGGCTGCTAGTATGTGGTTTCTGATATAGATGGATCTCTGTGTTGTGATTTGAATATGTCTCCAATGTTCATATGTGAGAAAGGCCATCACTGATGCAACAGTAGTTGGAGATACTGGCTTTTGGAAGATGTCAAGACTTTGTGTTAATGAATGAACTAATATCACAATAAGAAGAGCTTGGAATACCGTTTTCAAAAGTGCTTTTAATCCCTGCACTCCAGAGGTAAAAGTAGGGGAATTTCAAGTTCTAGTCCATTCTAGACTACATAGCAAAACTCTGTCCAAACAAACATAAGGCTTACAAATGTGATTGCACTTTCCTGGCTTGTGAGAGCATCGCATTTCTCTTTCTAGACAACATAATGCTTAGGAAGCCATATTGGAAACAGAGTCTAGGTCCTAACTTACTGGCACCTTGATCTTGGACTTTTCAGAACTAAGAGAAATAAATCTTTGTCTCTTACAAATTACCTAGTCTCAAGTATTGTGTAATAGCATCAGAAATCAGGCTAAGACACTTGCTTGCCGTATGGAGGATGGTCAAGACTAAAACAGCCTGAATATCCAATAAGACAAGTTGGTGGGGAGGGGATGATAAGGAAACATCCAGATGATAAGTCTCCACCCAGTTGCCTGGATATCCAGCATACATGGAGACAGTTATCTCCTCCTTCCCTTAGGTTACATACTAATCCACCTAGTCACACCCCCCCCACCCCTCACCCCACACCCCCCCCCCCCCCCCCCCCGCCTCTGCCCCTACCCTAGATAAGGCAGGCCCAGGCCAGGGTTGCCCCTTCTCTCTGCCATGCATCATCTTGGCCACAGGCCAGCAGTTTGGTAATAAACTTTCTCTCCTGCGTGCATATCAGGTGGTGTCCTCCTTCATCCGCTACCTATTTTAATATGTATATGGTGCCGTGGATGAGTATATTGTAGGCATTTGTATCTTATCAGTAAGGGATTATGTGTGCAATATGCAAATTATACTGTGGAAGCCACGGAACGAAGACTTTATAAAGGGGTCACTAATTAACTATTTCTAGAAATCCATCAGAACTCAGAAGACTAAAACATGTTTATAGGCCCAGAGGAAGACCAGTAAAGAATAAAAGAATAAAGACAAAAGCAAAAGGTAGGTATGTTGACACACACCTATAATACCAGCTATCATGAGTTGGAGGGAGAATTGTAAGTTCAAGACCAGGCTAGAGTAAGCACCAAGACCCTGTCCAGAAAGAAGGGGGAAAAAAAGAAAAGAATTGATACAACAAAATAGCAGGGGTAGAGCCTAAGGTCCTTGTGCAAAGATGGCTGCTATAATGATATTTAAAAGAAGAAAAGAAAATACAACTTTATGTAAAAAGTTTCATATTATATGCTGCACATTTGTTCTTAAAGCACTGCTACCCTTTCTTGTTATCCTTTTATAAAAAGAAATGAAAACCTTTTAAAATGCATAGAAAAATTTACTAATTTTTAAGTAGACAATTCAGAAGTGTTCAGTGCATTCATGTTGCTGTGGAACCGAACTTGAGAACTCTTTATCTTGCCAAACTGAAACTCTATACCCACTGTACCACAATTCTACTCCTTTCTTACCCAACCCATGACAACTACCATTCTGCTTTCCAGCTCAATAAACTGGATTAATCTAGGTACTTCATATCAGTGGAATCATACAGTATTTGTGGCTGGCTTATTTTTAAATTTCAATATAATGGATCATCCTATGTAGTAATAAGGCTTCCATAAGAAGTTACAACAGCAGGGTAGCCATTAGCTTCTACTATAATCCTAGCTACTCAAGAAGTTAAGATGCAGAGGATCTTGATTCCAAGCCAGCCTAGGCAGAAAAGTCCAAGAGACTCCACCTCCAATTAACCATCAAAAAGCCATAGTGGGGGCACTGCTCAAGTGGTAGAGTGCCAGCCATAAGCCAAAAAGCTGAGAGAGCGAGCACAGGCCCTGAGTTCAAGCACCAATACAGACAAACAAAAACAAACAACAAACTTACTAGCATAAGACAACAGAAATTTATTCCCTAGTCATTTGGAGACCAGAAGTTTGAAATGAATCTGGACTAAAATCAAGGGATCCTCAATCCTGTTCTTCTGGAGCCTCTAAGGGAGAGTTGGTTTCTCTGCCTTTTTATGTCTTGTGGCACACATTCCATCTTCAAAGGCAGGGAGCACAGAATCTCATCTCTCTGATGTGTCCTCTTTTCAGTCTATACTGTAGTCTCCTTCTGTTTTCATTTTGTAAGGATAGCTTTAGCTAGGCATGGTGGTTCACTACTGTAATCCCATTACTTGGGAAGCTGCAGCAGGAAGATCACCAGTTAGAGGCTACCTCAGCTATATAGCAAGTCAGAGACTAGTCTGAGCTAATAATGAGACCCTGCTTCCCCTCAAACTACAACACAAAGATACCTCTTTGCATTTATGGGCCCCTAGATCATCCAGGGTCTTTCTCTACCTCCAGATCCTAAATCTCAACTAAAAGTCTCTCAATATAAGGTAATATTACTAGGCCCTAGAGATTAGATTATAGACATCTTTTGGGGAGATTATTGTTGACCCTACCAAACCTAATATACTATGGATATATTTCATGAAAGTGTATTTCTATTTACATTTGAATTTTTCTCAGCTAATTAAGGTTCACTCTTTTCTGAAACCCCCAAATATAAATTATAAGTGAAGCTGTCATGACAGTTAAAATAGAAAAGTGAAAGATGCTTGCTGGTTTCTGCTTTGCTTTTAAACAAAAAAAAATGTGAGACATCATTTGAGAATATAAAGTAGTAGCAAGTGGGGTACCTGTCTCTTGGCCTTTGCCATGTTGGCTTATCCTGGAGCTTAAATGCCTTTCTGATATATATGTAAACATAAATTATTTTGTCCCTTCTATATGTACAGGCTACATTTCCCCTCTCTACTTAAAAGTAAATGGTGACCAGAGCCAGTGGCTGACTCATACCTATTATCTTAACCACTTGACTGAGAGCTGAGGATCACAGTTTGAAGCCAGCTTGAATAGAAACTCCTTTGAGACTCTTATCTCCAATTAACCAGCAAAACAATGGAACTAGAATATGGCTCACATGATAGAAAGCTAGCCTAGAGCAAGGATATTGCCCAGGCCGTGAATTCAAGCCCAAGTACACACACACACACACACACACACACACACACACACACACGGGGGGGGGGGGGGGGGAGGGGGAGAGGGAAGGAGAGAGAGAAAGTTAATGGCACTGAAATTTGGTTGAAGAGTCCCTATTTGAGTTGAACTGTTCCCCTCACTTCAAAGTCCTAACTTCATACCTCTGATTTGAGGTTTGGGAACTACAGATACAATTTACTTAAGATGAAGTTATGCTGGAGAAGGGATGGCACTTAATCCGACTTGTCTGATGCTCTTAAAAAGTAACAGAGATACACTGGGTAAATTTTACTTCACAGCAAAGGCAGAGCTTAAAGTGATGCAGCTCTAAGCCAAGTAGTATCATGAAGAATTCATGGTCTAGCAAAAAGCCAGAAAGGATTCTGCCAAGTGCTAGAGGAAGCTTGGCCCTGCTGTTTCCTGAGTTTGAGGCTTCTATTCACTGGAAATATGACAGAGTGAATTTCTGTTGTTTGGAGCCACCCAGTTTGGGGTATTTTGTTACAACAGCCCTCAGAAACTAATATAAGTCCCCAAACCACCTGTGTTTTATAGCGTATTTTGCCAACCTTGCTGGCTGGGAAAGCAGCCAACCTAAATCATGGGGAAAGCTCGTGGGCTGAAGGTACACAGCAAGAGCTTGAGGCCAAGTTCAAAATAGTGTGCAACGTGGCCCTCTCTGAGCTTTCACCTTTCCCAAAACACGTATGCCTTGTAGATGCCCTTTGACCAGCTTGTAAGCTAACTGATGCTCCTCTGCTACATTCATAACAAACAAGCAAACACAAGATACCACTAGCACTGCCAGTAAGCCACTGACTAGCTTAAGAAAGTCTATCTAGTCAGAATGCTGGCAATATGCATCATCTACAAGAAATTTGAAGCAGATATATCTACAAACTGCAGTGAATCCTTATGTGAATTGCAGTTTGCAAAGGTAATGGAAGAACAGGCAAAGGACTTGATCTGACCTGGTCACAAGAACACTTTGTATATGAAAAGCACCCAAGCACTGGAGACTTCAGGAACACAGAGGTACCCTCCATTGTAGTCATTTGGTTGTATAATTCTAAAAGCCATCAGATTATATATGACAAATCTTCCCTATAAATGGGCAGACACAGCCTTGCTTCTTAGTAGATCCAAATGAGAAAGCTGTGTCAACATCTTTAGAGTTAAGAAGGAAGGAAGAGGAGGAAGTGAATCAGGGGAAAGAAATGTAAGATACCTTAGGGAAAAATGATTGAATACAAATCCCGAACACCTTGAGACACTACATCCTGTTAACAAGGCCTGCTAGCTTCTGAGAGTAAAGGAGGGATGATGCTTTCAGAATGGCCAAGGAGAAAATTAATTTGCTTGCCTGAAGTTTCTGGTTCCATCCACATCTGGGCTCATAGCTTTTCTCTATCCTCAAAGCCAGCCACAGAGGCCCAGTTCTATGTTACATCATCCCTATCTCATCTTCAGCCTCCCTCTTTTTCATTTAAGGACCTCAAGGTAGCCTCCAAATGTTAAGGTCAATTGAAAACATTAGTTTGCTAGAGTGAGCCATAACAAAATACCAGGGATTGGATAGCGCTTTTTTTTCAAATTTTTATTATCAAACTGGTGTACAGAGAGGTTACAGTTCCATACGTTAGGCATTGGATACATTACTTGTAAGGGATTGGATAGCTTAAACAGCAGAATTTTATCTTCTCAAAATGGCAAAATTGGTTCCTTCTATAGCCTTTTTTCTTGGCTTGATAACTTTTTTTTTCCTCCATGAATGTCTGTGACCAGTTCTTTTTATATCAGTAAGGACACTGGTCATACTGGATTAAGATCTAGCCTAATTAATTAATATTTGAAAGACCCTGTCACCAAATAGTTTTTATCTGAGGTACTGGGAGTTAGAACTTCAAGATAAGAATGGACCAACCTATAACAATTAGCAACTTTGATTCCTTCTGCTACCTTAATTCTTCTATACCACACCACACATCAGTTCCAGGAATCAAGGCTTAGACAAATTGAGGAAGCATGAAATTGTCTAGCACCTTGCCCTGAAAATGCTATCACCAGTTATTACATTTTACAGAAATATTAGCTCTTAGATTATTTGATACCTTCTATATGATCCCAGTAAAGTAAAAGTGACCCTTCACAGAGTAATTACGTGAAAAAGAGTTTTGAGATTGAACTCAGTTCCTAGAACCCAGAACCACAATACACCTTGTCTTTTGCCAAGCCTAATGTTTGTGAACCCAGCTAAAAGTTTACTAGCAGTGAAAAACTGAGCTTTTGAACATCCTGGTCCCTTGGAGAGTCAGAGGCACAAATCAGAACTGGAAGCTACCTCAACAGCCTAGTATCTGAGAAGGAGCAAGAGGTAGCAGCAGCCAGCGATATACCTAGTGTGTCCCAGACCTGGTCATCCCACATCTCAAGTATTTCTTCAAAGAACAGCAAGTTCTCTTACAAGATTTCCTAAAACTCTTTATCAAGGGCTATACAGTATTTCAAGTAATTAAACCCTTGGCAAAACAACCTTACCAGTTTTTATTTTATTTACAAAGATATAAAGTTTACTCATGAAGCAGCTATCATATGGAGATAGAAGAGCTATCAAGCAATCTACCTGCCCTAGAGTAGAGTTTTGGAATATTTGTGGGATAAAGAAACAGGGTGAGGGGCTGGGGATATGGCCTAGTGGCAAGAGTGCTTGCCTCGTACACATGAGACCCTGGATTCAATTCCCCAGCACCACATATATAGAAAATGGCCAGAAGGGGTGCTGTGGCTCAAGTGGCAGAGTGCTAGCCTTGAGCAAAAAGAAGCCACGGACAGTGCTCAGGCCCTGAGTCCAAGCCCCAGGACTGGCAAAAAAAAAAAAAAAAAAGAAAAAAGAAAAAGAAACAGGGTGGTCTGAAGCATGATAGTGGAGGGGTAAGCAAAACCTGCAGGAATTCTGATTTACAAAACATTTTTAAAACCCACTGTATTCAATATACATTATGTAAAATTTGAAACATGTAACTTGAAGGTAGGGATGAGAGAGGGGGAAAGTGAGGGAGAACAATGGAAGGAGTGCCATTGACCCGATACATTGTACTCATAACCTGACTGATACAACTATTAAATAATAAAGTGTTTTAAAATGCCCACTTTGTAAGTTTTCTACAAGAATTGTATATATATATATATATATGATATATATATATATCACATACACATAACAATGTTAATAAGTAATAATAATAGTACTAGAATGAGAGGTCAGATAGGAACAGAAGCTTTTCTGAGACTCCTCTGAGCCCAACCTAACCTTCTATTATTCTTTTACAAAAAGGAAGACCATGACTTCTTAGAGAACTTTCTAAAGCTAGGAAACCAGGGTGTGAGAAATGAGGGAAGAATTCTAAATTATTTTTTCTATTTATTTTCTTTTCCTTCCTCCCCCCATCCCCACCCCTTTGGTGCTAGGGCTCAAAACTAGGACATGCTAAGTACCTGCTCTACCATGGAGCCACTTCTAAAATCTACTTTTGAAACTGGAAATTTAATCATGGATAACAACATAGAAACATAAAAGTGTTTGAGTATTTAAGAGCAATCTGTTAGTGTTAGCTCTAAATTTTCAGCTTGGTGATACTAGATCAGACTGCTTCTGTCTAGATTAGTCAAGTGAACACAGCACAGCTCAGCCTCAGGGCCAGTGGTCTTAGCAGACAGAGCTTTCTGCTGCTACTGCCTAAGTCTATTGAATGCTAGAAACAAGATTCTGCATTCTACCTTCAAGGACTCTTGCAAGCAGCACAGATAATTCCCTTGAGGTTGTAATGAAACACAAAATATTTTAAACAACTATATATATATGTGGGTGTGTACACACACCCACATATATATGTACACACATACATTTGTATATAGATATAATTATTTTTGTTCCAATGCTGGGGCTTGAATTCAGGGCCTTGTACATTCACTTAGCTTTTTTCTCTCAAGGCTAGTTCTCTACCACTTGAGCCACTTGAGCCACACCTCCACTTCCAGCTCTTTGCTAATAAATTGGAAACAAGAGACTCACTAATGGATTTTTCTGCCCAAGCTGGCTCCAAACAATGATCATCCTCTTCAGTAGCTAGGATTACAGGCACGAACCACTAACATCTAGCCTGAAACAGCAAACTATATCATTAAAATGATACTCATCATATTATCAAAGCTGGCAGGGAAAATTAAATTCTTCTACCTATATGTCTGTATGTCTATTTCCTCTCTATAGGACCATCTTTCAGGCCCTCCAGTTCATTACCCATGGGCTGTCTTATGTTCTGAGACATACCAACCTCATCTTGGTCCTAGGGCTTCCATACTTGCTACGCTTACTACCTAGAGATATTCCAGCATCCCCAACTTCCTCCACCCTACTTTCCAGATTGCCTTTCTCTTGCTTCAGGTCCTCAGGGAACACTCCTCTTGGAATTCCCTTTAGAAAGCTGGAAGCTCCTTATCTTACTATGTTTCTGCAGTTCTGTCTTTGATCACAGTGAAGAAATAATAATCTTGGTCTTTTAAAAAAATATGGAAATGACTTTGAAGAACGAGACTTGGGCCCCAATAAGGAAGAATGCCTGTTTACCTTCTGTAGACTCTTTTTTTGGTAAATGATCTGACTTATTAACCAGCTGAACACTTAACGTTGTCAAAAGTGACTTGGGACCTTAATTCTACTTCCAATTTACTTTATAACTAGTGCTATATAGTGATGAGAAAATCATGTTTCCCTTCCAGGATTCAGTTTCTTTGCCAAGGGAATGAGTGAGCCTAGTGTTGAAGAGGCACATTCAAATACAAACATTCTTGTTTTGTGTGTTCTCTTTTCTTTTCTGTATTTTCTTGGACAGCAAGCCAATCTTCAAACATAACATCTATCCCCAATTTCACTTTGGGGGGAAAGGTGGAGGGTAGACTGTAGACTACCATAAATAGGGCAGTATGGACCCTGGGCTTACATAACAAACAGTCCTTTAATAAGAGGCAGATCTCCTCTTGGTCCTGTCACTTCCCTTGCTGGATTAAGAAGCAAGAGAGATGAACTACCTACTCTTCTACAAAACAGACCAAAACGTTGCTATCACCCCCAGCCTCTGTGCCACACTCTAAGACCAGAAATTTCCTTCTAATTAATAGTAAATAGTTCTCTGGGGAGCCCTGAAAGCTATCACTCACAGAGGTGGGGAATAGAGTTCAAATGGAAAAAAAAAGAAAGAGTAAATAAGCCACATGGTGGATTCAGTGAAGATAAAGCCTTCTCACATTAGTGTATGTTATCTAGGAATAAGATTTTCATTTATTGCATAAAAGATAATTTTTTATTCTGGTTATAAGAAATTTTGAAATCATAGTGAAAAAAAGAAAGAACATTTAAAGCATCTATATTCTACTAACACAATTATAACTGCTTTAATATTTTAAAGTAATTTTCTTCCAGTTCTTGCCCTTATATACATGAGTGTGTGCGGTAATTGTGTGTTTCATTACTAGGATAAATGCTTCTTGAATCATGCTGTTTTATAAGTGTTTTGCGACATCAGAGTGTGTTCTTAGAAAACACAATTATGAATGGTTACCCAATATGCCATGTGACTGCCAATATTTCAACCATTTTCCAATGATGGCATTTTAAATTATTTATCATTTTTTATTTATCACAAGTAAAATCTGATTCATGTCTTTTGATAGCAAATTTGTTGTGAATTTCTAAAGAAAGTAAGAGTTTATAAAAGCCATTGTGGGATACACAAAGGGAGTCAATAGAATCAGTCTTCAGATGGCTTTTGTTTTAAATTGAAGAAGTCAGTTTAATCAATTCATTTATAAAATTTTCTTCTTATTAGGAAAATTTGTCAGCTTTTTTAGACAATATTAGTATATTTTTCATTCTTCATTTTTAATAATGAAAATGTAAAACATATTTTCTATACTACGGATTATTAAGGACATGACTACTTGGCTTTGAACATCACTTTCAGAAATAAATTTTCTTTTTGTTGACTATAGGTCTATTCTATCCTACATTTCATTTGGGGAGGAGTGGAAACACAACAGCTGAAATTTTAAGCTAAAGAACATTAAAACTAAAAGTAGTTGCAAATTAATATTGCGTATGCTGAAATATTATGTTGAGAACCATGAAAGACCAGAGCCTTCATCACACCAGAAAGCTAACAAGATTTGTGCTTACTGACCCAAAACATGGGAAAACTGGATCACATGAGAGTCAGTATCAACAGGCAGAAGAACTTCAGTTTCACATGTACTAATTCCCAGAGAGAAGCTTCAGAAAGGCTGATACCTGAACTTGCAGTGGACTGAAACCTAAGAGAGATTAGGAAAGCATTATGTTCTAAATTCAGGAGCATCTGATGCTATTTGTTATGCAAGCATCCTGATAAGATAATTTGGAAGAAAGGCCAAGGAGCATTTGTTCAGAACAGAAAGAAAAAGCAAGAAATCCGTGGTGCACCAGTAGAGCTCACATCTGTAATCCCAGCTAGCTACTCTGGATGCTGAGATCTGAGGGCTATATTTTGATCTAGCTCAGGGAGGAAAAAAATCATGAGACTCTTATCTCCAATGAACCACCAATAAAAAAAAAAAAAGGTAGAGGTGCAGCTCAAGTGGTAGAACACCAGCCTTGAGCAAAAAAGCCAAGCTAAAGTGAAAGCCCCTGAGGTCAAACCCCAGTACCAGCCCCAGAAAGAGAGAGAGGAGAAAGAGAGAGAGAGAGAGAGAGAGACAGACAGACAGACAGACAGAGACAGACAGACAGAGAGAGATCTGCGATTAATTATTTTTAGTACAATAATACTATGTTAGAAACTGGCATATCTATCAATCAAATATATTGTTCATTAGGTTGATGTTCTTTTCTTCTGGTTCTGAAGCCTGTTTTCAGATGGTAGTCTACTTTCTTTCAATACTCCCTAGCCATAGAGATGTCAGGGAGTAGTTTCCTCCCATTAGGACATGGTCAGGCACACTTTCATGTGTGTCATCAAGGCACACCATCCCTGCTCTGCCAGCAAGATTGCAAATATGGACGAGAAATTAAGAGGATCCCTGTGCCCCTTTTGGAAAAAAAAAAACACCATTATTGGCTACCTACAATAACCTATATCCTCTGCATATGGCCAGAATAATACTAATTGCTAAGAAAAGTCTAAAAAAGAGATCTTACCAAACAGAGGATTTTGTTCTCTAAGGGGGAAGTGTTTCTAACACTGGTATGAATAAGTTATGAAAAGCCTTCACAACTGAAAGAGGCATAATCATCATTCATGTATAACAGATTTGTTTATTCTGTAAAGATTCATTTCAGTTGATTAATTATCAGTATCTGCTGATGGTGGGGGTAACAAGGCTGCTCTGATGAGAGAATTACGGAAGTACATGCTTAGAATATTTATCACTGAGCCCATATTGTATAAACTTAGCATATTTATCATGTCTTTTTCTGTTTGGAATCTTTCTTTCTGAGAACAGATTATATAGTATTGCCCATGTTGTGGGCATTTTGCCGTCCATAAATAGTACCCTCTTCTTTATAAATGAGTTTGGTGCTTTTATAGATAATACTAATGTCCCCAAATGTAAATAAGCATGATTTTATGAGTGGTTCTTGTGTTTCTGTTCTGCCTCTAAGTAATCCTTGGAAAATACAAACTCAATAAAGCTACTCTTGTACCCAGAATCTTCCAAAAGCACCCCATCATCCTTAGATAAATCCCCAAGATTTTAACACTGTTTATGGCTCCTGTCTATCATTTCCTTAGCTTTTGTCAGAGCTCCTCTAAAACAGAAAACAATGGTTATCTCTGACCACATCAAGTTCAATCTTTGTAACAGACCTGAGTCCAGTGACTACTGTTTAAAAAACAAGTGATAATTTATGTAAATTAATATTAACAATTGAAAGGAAAATTAAATATGACAAATTGATAAAAAAATTAAACCAAAATATTATAATCAATATCCAATATAATATATGTCATAATCTTTCAAATAAACTGCCTACATTTACTGAACATTATAGTAAGAATTGTCATTTATAGATTCTTGTCTGTATGTATTACATATCTGACACTAAGCTGGATATTCTAGATATGTTTTCTCATTTAGTCTTTGTTCCCCAAGACATTGCTATTATTATCTCCTTATGGAAAGATAAGAAAACAAGGCATAAAAAGTCGTGACTCTCTGTGAGTTAGGACTCTCAATACTATGGTGGAATTTTCCCTTCTATTCTTAGGCAAGATCACTAGAATATGAGTTCGAAAATCTGGGTTATATCACCTCTGTAATACTTTTACTCTCTCTGGGTTCCATTTTTCCTATGTTTTCATCTTAACCAACCTATGCTCCAATGTCTAATTCTAAAATCTTTACCTACTCTTTCATTTTCTCTGTTCTTGAGCTTACTAATATTTCTAATACATATATTTTCCTTTTGAGCATTGACACTTTATGTGTCCATATTGAACACCATCCCAAACAGCTCCTTCTGCATAAATCTCTTTCTTAATGAATGGTACCATCAAGCACCTAGTTGCACAAGTACTATAGACTCCAGGAAGTATCTCTTCTCATCGCCACCACTTTGGTAGATCTATGATCATGTCACTATGAGTTCTGATATAGTCTCTGAGCTGATATGCACTCCAGCCTTACGCACCATTCTCCACCTGGCAGCTAAAGTGAATCTTGGAAAACACAAAGTGCATCAGGCCATTCTTCTGCTGGAAATCACCAGCTCTTGTTGTCCTTAGATAAATTTCCAAAGTTTTAACACTATCACTTCAGCCTCATCTTTGCCAACTTGAATTCCTGCAATCTTTGTTTTGTCAATCTGAATTAATTTCTGTTTCTTAAACATCTTCCTTTTTGACTTCTAATTTCTAATTCTTCTCATCTCTGGCATGTGAAGCCTTATGGAAGCATCCCCAAATCCTACCTAGTTGCTCTTGCTATATGTTCTGGGCTCCTTCTATCATCCCAGCCTGGCACTTTATTCTCATTATTATCGTTTGTGTCTTTCCACTGGTAGACCATACCAACTGAAATAGAAGATTTTGGCCTGGCTTACTATTGATCAGCTGTTGTCAGCCAGAGGGGGTGGGGGATATTCATCTTCATTTATAAAAATTATAATGCTTATGTCTTAGAGTTTTGAGAGATAATTGAGAAAATATTTAGAAATCTATGGATAAAGACAAGTTACTTTTATTATTAAACATACCTCCACTCCTAAATAAAAAAGCAAAAATAAAATTGGACTAGAGTGTCTGAGGTTCAGTTACTTTAGAACCACTTTGGAATATTTTTTAAGTCAGTTATGACTAGGATTGGGGCTAGGGAAGTTGTATTACTTTAAAGTTCTTTGAATGAGTTAGAAGTACTGACAAATTTGGAAGTGGTGACTTAAACCATTTTTCTTATCTGAAAGGATGAGTCAGTGTAGAGAAAACTATGGGTAATTTTCTTGGTCAGATTAATCCTACAGAGATAGATATAGCATATTCTTCTAGAAGACAGTCTATTGAAAGCCAATAATATGATGACAATCGACCAATCCAGCAAGTAGGTCACATTTAACATGTTAAGGTCAGAAGCTACTTACTAGGAAGCAAAACTTTCACAGAAAAATGACCTAGGAAAGAGAAAAGAGTACTAATCATCTACAGTCTTAAAAATAGAGAGCCTAGGTCCAGAAGTGAAAGAGTCTTGATTCTGTATTCCACAGGGATGGGAAAGTGGTATACTAGATAAGAAGAAAGGACTGTGTAAAGTAACAAATTCCAAACTTTGAGTGAATATTAAAAGTGATATATTGAGAAAGTTGTAATATTCTGTCTGCACACCAATATGTTATTACACCAAAGTTTTTGTCATTGTTTTTTTGTTTTGGGGTTTTTTTTTTGCTGGTCTTGAGGCTGAAACTCATGGCCTGAGTCTTGTACCTGGGTTTTTTTCAAGGCTAGCATTCTACCATTTGAACCATAGATTCACTTCTGACTTAGTTGAGCATAAGAATCTTGTAGGCCTTCATGACTGTGCTGGCTTTGAACTCCAGTCCTCAGTTCTAAGCCTTCTGAGTAGCTAGGGTTACAGGGATGAGCCACCAGCACTTGGCAACACCAAAGTTTTAATATTGTTTTACTGCATGCTTTCAAACACATTTGAGAATGAATAAATTATGTACAATTATTTTGATAATAGAGTATTCGAAACTAAGTGTTCAAGTACATAGCTAGAGCAAAAAAGCAAATTGGGAAAGCAGTCCTACAAAACCATCGTCGAATCATCCTTATCATTAAAAAATATGACCTGCAAAGACCATATAGTGTAGAGGCAAAGCTATTTGATGATTTCATTTTGCATTTTCATCTTCTAGTTTAGAGCTGGACACAATAAAAAATATATATGGAACTGAATTGTTATTTCACTTGCATGAATAATTTAACACTTAAATCCCTGAACTAGAGTTGAATATACACCAATTAGTTACTTGTCTCTAGTTAGGTCTGAACTATTAAATTATATAGCAAAGAAGATAACATAGCCTTGCATAGCCTTCTAATCCCCAGTGGGATTAGAAACTGAAACTGCTGCCTTCATGTTATATAGTGCAAGTCATTATCATGCAACCATGTTGGAAGGAACATGTTAGTGGTAAGAATAAGGGGGCAACTTCCTCAAAAAGTTAAACATAGATTTCCATATGATCCATCAATACCACTCCTGGCTCTGTACCTGAGAACTGGAAGCTGAGATCCAAGCTGACACTGTACTCCAACATAATTCAGCAGCATTACTCACAATAAATAATAGGCAAACATAATTTAAGGGTCTATTACATGAATGGGAAAATATGCAGCATGGACATACCCTGAAATAATATCCTGGCATTGACAGCACCTATCCTGTACCAAGAGACCAAGTCCTCCCCCTCCCTTCTGTACTGAGCCTCTTAAATATATGACAACACAATTAGATCATAACCAATATAGAACATAGCTCTGAACATTTAATCCTGCATTTTCTCCATGGGAGAATTGATCCCTGATTGATTAGGACCACTGATTACTTATGGCTGGCATATAGTCCTCACAGCAGTTGCTGTTCAGCCCAGCCATCTCAGGACTCATGATGTCAAGGGTTATAACACTTTTGGAAACAATGGACACCTTAAATCAAAGGCATTTGTCATTAGGCCTAGAGATTTATCATGCCCCTAAAACTTGTCAGTGATTCTCAGACATCATGAGGCTTGATGCAGCCACATGGAGCTACGCAAAGCCCCATTGTTTATGGATCACTTTCTCTTCCATTTTCTCCCTCTTGTGATTTTTCCAGTATTTTTGCAGCCTCTGAAAAAAATGCATTTAAAAGATTATAAACAGCAGTTGGTAATCAGTGCATAACAGCTCTCTGTGTATAATACAATCATTAGGTATACATTAGACATTTGGCATAATAAGAATACTGTCGCTTTAATAGAACTCTGTCAAAGTACCAATGCCTCCTGCTTTGAAAATGTACCGATCAATTTTGTATCACCCAGTGGATGGGGAAAAGTATAACAGCAGCATGACATTATTCTGTGACAAAGTTCAACTGATTTTGCTCATCAAAATCTGAAGAAATACAGCATACATGTAAATGTGTTAATTCCAATTTCTCTGATATACCATTTAAAAATTCTTCAATCTCCTTCCATGGAAGCTATATTCTTGATGCTTTTAAGCTATATGCTTGATGCTTGATGCTTTTAAGCTAAATTTTAGCATGTTCTTGAATCATATCCATAGGTAGTACTAGATCATTAGTGAAAAATGATTTATGATGTTGAGTATTGAGTATATCCCAATTAAAGCTGAAATGAAATGTGATTGTAATCCAGCATTCAGAAGCCTGAAATGGGAGAATTTGAAATTTTGAGGCCAGCTTGGGCTCAATACAAATGACACCATTAACATGCACTTCTAAATATTTTTTAAAATATCAAAGGAAAACAAATCTATGGGAACAAAAGTGAATTAGTGATTGCACTGCACTAGACTTGATAATAGAGAATGACTTCAAAATGGAATAAAAATTCTTAAGGTGAAAGAAATTGTTTTATTTTTCTTTCTAACAAAGAGGGGAATGTTAACATTTCCCTCATCTTAGGTTCTTGGCCCCTCCAATTAGCCCCAAACTCCACCCAAACCTGAACTCCTCCCTGGCCTAGAGTTCCCACCTGGATAGTTGGGCACTCCCACTCTCCATCCAGACCTACAAGCCTCCCCTGTAGATCCAGAATTACAAGCTACCACCTAGATAATGCACAGGCACCGTATTGCTCCCTCCCCCATGGGAGATATGGCCCCACTAATAAACCTCCTTATAAACCTTAAAAAAAAAAAAAAGAAATTGGGTTTTGTAAAATTTTCTAAATGTCACTGATTTGTATACTTAAAATAAGTAAATTTTATTTTATATAAGTCAAACCTCCATAAACTCTTTTAAAAAGCATGTAAACACCCTTATACATTTATCTTTGTGGTTCTGAATAATACCATGAGTTAATTCTGAGATGTGGGATGTGGATCAAAGGAATGCTTATTTAATTACCTCTTATTTTATTTACTTTTTCAGATAGGTCTAGTTATGTGGCCCAGATGGGCTTTGAACTAATGATTCTGTTGCCTTCATCTTCTAAATACTGAGAGCCGCCAGTTGCTGCTAACGTTTTTATAGAAACCGCTAAATTGTCTTTTAGGCTCCTACTCACTATATATATATGTATATGTACACATATATATATACATACGTACATACATACATATGTATGTACGTATGTCAGTACGTATTTTTCTAATGCTACTCATATTTGGTAGCTTTAATCTTGTAAGTTTTTTATATTGCCACTAGGCCATATTCCCAGCCCCGCCATACTTTTATCAATTTAAAAATCACTTGTTTGTCATTTCCTGATTTATAAATTGTATTTTTCTAAAAAAACAAAACTATAGCCCAGGAGCCAAAGCAAATCCATTGTGTTTTTCTCTTATATCTTTTATTTTCTCACTTTGTCTTTTGTTTCTTTCCCTTTCTCTTTCCATCTCCTTCCTTCCTTTCTCCCTCCCTCTCTCCTTACCTTCTTTCTTCCCTCTCTTCCTCCCTTCCTTCCTCCTTCCCTCCCTCCCTTCCTTCCTTCCTTCCTTCCTCCCCTTTCCTTCCTTCCTTTCTCCCCTTCCTTCCCTCTTTCCTTCCTTCCGTCACTCCTTTCTTCCTTTCCTTCTTTCTCTCTTTTTTTCTCCACATGTAATCATTTTATAACAAGTGTGATATTTCACAGATCCTTTAACAAACAGTATTTCATCCTTGCTTTCTCTTTCTTTTTGAGACAAGATCTTGCTATGTAGCCAGGCTGGTCTTAAATTCTCCATGTTCCTGCCTGCTTCTACTTTCTGAGTGCTGGGCTTATGTACCACCTACCATGTCTTTCAGCTTTGTTTTTCATTTAATTTTTTTTTCTGGGTGTAGGGCTTGAACTCAGGGCAAGGGCCCTATCCCTTAGTATTATTGCTCAAGGTTATAGTACTCTACCATTTCGAGCCACAGCTCCTCTTCTGTATTTCTGATGGTTCACTGGAGATAGGAGTCTCACAAACTTTCCTGCCCAGCCTGACTTTGAACCTCAGTCCTCAGATCTCAGCCTTCTGTGTAGTTGGATTATAGGCGTGAACCACTCACATAGGCTTCATTTAAGTCTCCCCCCTCAACCCCCTCCACCCCGCCCCATATTTATTCATGGATTAAAGAATCAGATGGGAGGTTAAGGAAGGCCTGAGGAGTGTCCAGAGGATTAGCAGGGAGGGAGAGGGAAGGGTGGATATGAGATTAGGGAGGGTCCCTGGGTGTGAGAGCCCACCGGCGTTTTGCTTAAATACATGGAAGGCATTCGAGCTGTGAGCTCACGAAGAACTCAGCTGGCTGGCTACAGTATTCACGGTCACGGCTAAGGCCTCCATGGCAGACCAGGCACGAGCTGCTCGCCGGAGCCGCACCATATTCACCGAGCACCAACTGTCCGTGTTGAGAGACACCTTCCAACACACCCAGCACCCCAAGTCAGACAAGGTCCAAGAGCTGGCCTCTATGCTGCAGCTGGATCACCCAGTGGTGAAGGGTTGGTTCAAGAACCAGCGGTCCAAGTTGAAGAAACAGCAGGAAGCCGGGGAGATGCCTGGGTCCCCAGCAGCCTCCCCTGGACAGGCCACCAATAGGGCGCAGGTCCCCAGGGCCCCTACCCTCAGTCCCTAGCTGCCTTCTAGAAATGGGGCCCACCAAAGCCCAGAGGAGCCCCAGAAGTTCGCAGTGTCTGCCACTCCTGGACTCAGTTTCCCAGCGGGTCACAGCCCCTGGAGTCTTTGGAGCTGTCCTGGACAGCGCCCCTTCCCTACAGCACAGAAGAGCTTGCCCACATCTACAGCGTGTCTGGGGACGAAGCCGACTCCAGTTTGGATGAGTACCTTCTTGGGGAGGCTGCACTGTGAGGCCCCCACAGCCCCGAGCCAAGGGTGGACAACTTCATGCATCAGCTCTGCGCACACTCCAATCTCTGTGCAAGGTCCAAATAAACCTAGCCCCGTGCCCCACAAAAACAAAGAATAAGATGACATCACCTAGCTGGCTTACACATGTCATCCTGGCTACTGAGGAGGCTGAGAGTTGAAGTCAGCCTGTCATTTAATTTTTTATTTTGAGGTAACTAGTGAAAGGAAATCATCCCAGAAGATTAGACGGACAAAGTCACGTGGAGCAAAAGAGTTTATTACCAGCAGAGTTGACAAGCCAACTTCCCATAAAGGAGTAAGGAAAATGGCACCAGACTGTCTCTCAGCGGGACCGGGACCTTTATACCCCCATGAGGCTAGGGAGGGAGGTGTCCCACCTGCCCCTCAAGTAACATCCTTAAAGGCAGAGTCATATTGCCAAGGGCAGATCTTACATCTGGGTTAGGGGTCATTCTACAATCTTAAAACTAGTATTTCACAAAGTTGTCCTGAACCCTTCACATTTCTCCCAGTGGTTATATTTTACACAGTCACTAGTATAATATCAAGACTGAGAAATTCACATTGATACAATGTGTGCTTACTTCTATCACATGTATAGATTTAGGTAACCACTGTCTTAAGATATAAAACCACCCCATTATGTCAAAGATTTTTCCACAAGCTATCTCAAACTACACCTATCTCCAATCATGCCTAACCCCTATCCATCACTATAACTTAATCATCTTGAGAATGTTATATAAATGGAATAATACAGTGTGTTACCTTTGAAGTAGTTTTTTTTCCTACTCAACACAATGTCCTTGAAATCAGGCCAAGTTGTTGCCTATATCAAGAGTTTAAGCTGGATGTGGTGGCTCCTGCCTATAACCATAGCTACTCAGATGAAGTCTTGAACTTTTAAAATTCTCTGCTGTAAGGAACTGTTCACAAAATCCTTAGTGCAAAGATCCTTTCCTTCTGCCTTTATTAACTTTTTGTCCTTGTATTTCCTACAAAATTGAGATACAGAGCTAGACACAAAGAAGGCATTCAATAAGTAGTTATAATGAAATGAAATAGAATTTTTTAGTAGCCTGAGATTGGACAGATTCCAGTCTCCACACACACTCAGCAATATGTACACTGGGGTTTATATTTCTACATGAGAGAGACTCACAATTATTTCTGTATCTTGGTTGGAAGATCCTCACTTGAAAAATAGAGAGCACAGACAAAGAAAACTGTCATAATAAATGAAGCTGATTCATCTTGACCAGAAAGAATCATTTTGTCATCATAATTCTGATTTCTTATCATACCTCCCTCATCCCCCAAACTGCATTTGTAGTTTTAGTTGGAGTGGCTCCTAACTAACCTCCAAAGCCAATCTTTTTTGGAAAAGAGGCAAAGGGAAAGCCTAGCCCATTAGAGTCCTGTTTAGTAAATCATTTCTCAACACTGAGCAGAAATTAGGAATTTAGAAATGGGGGAAGGAGCTAGGAGATGTGGAAGTGGGGATGTTCAGAATAAAGATAACTCAGCTCCAGTGGTTCTTGGTGAGGGAAAGTGGAGAAGCTACCTCATTTCATAAAAAATGGCCTCTGCACATTTAGAAATAAGTTACTATTTATTTATTTAGTGCCAGTGTTGGGGCTTAAACTCAGGACTTCTTGCTCATTTGGCTTTTCACTCAGTTATTGACCTGCCACTTGAGCCAAATCTCCACTTCTGCCTTTTGCTGATTAATTAGAGATAAGAGTATCACAAACTTTTCTGCCAGGGATAGCTTTGAACTTTGATTCTTAGGTCGCAGTCTCCTGAGAAGTAGTAGAAGCCAGCAGCATTGGTTAAAATGACTACTTACTGGCCCGCCACTCGTACCTTGGATTTAGCAGCGGTTTGGCTGAATAAAGTTCTGTCTTCTGCCCGTAAAAAAATTACTACTTATTGAGCTATTGTAGTCTCTATATAATTTTTTTGCACACAACTTTTTTTTTTGCATTACAACTTCTAGGCATGAATCTAATATAACAATGAGGAAACAGTGTTGAAAGGAATTGAATGATCAGGTCACTCTAGGGCAAAGCAGTGGCAGACTCAGAACTCCTAAGTCCCACGAGTCTGAAGTTGACACTGTGAACCCATGAGATCTGCAATGCCTCTCCTCTAAAACATCAACATCCAAAATATTTCTACGCAATTTGTGCCTTAGTTGCTCAAAAGCACTTTGATACTTAATGAAATCTTAGAAGTATAATCAATATGACATAGATACTCTACATCTGTGGATTGAGATCTCCTGGATTCCAGGACATGCATTTACATCTCTCTAAATCCTCAACATCTCCCTTGTTGCCAACCCATAGTGGAGGCCTAAGAAGAAATCACAATGATTGCTGTATTCCTGAAGAATAATTCATTGAACAAAAACAATTGTACAGTCTTTGTAATCATCACGTTGTCTTCTTTTTAAGTTGTTAGTATAAAGGTGTTATACCAAGGGGTTACAATCACATAAGGAAGGTAACATATTTCTTTTTGGACAATGTTATCCCTTTCTTCACTCTCTCCCACTTGGAATAACAAGATTTTCGCTAGTGATAAGTCTAAGAAGACAATTACACAGATGACTTGGTTTATCAGTTTTCTTCTACTGCTATAGCAAATTGCTAAAAATTTAGTAGCTTATTGTTTTACCTTGCATTTCTAGAGATTCAAAGAATACAAAATGGATCTTACTGGATTAAAATAAAGATGTTGGTGGTAGGGGTTGTTCCTTCTGGAGTCTTTAGGGTATAGGAGAACAGGACCTAGGTTAAAATTGTTTAAATCAGCTCCCCCCCGCACCCCCGCCCTTGCTTGCAAGCTTTGTGAAGACTGTGCAGAAAATGTAACATCCTGAGACCAGGAAGAAATGTCAGCAACAATCTGGGCTGTGTTCTTACTCCTTCTAGAACAAGATGTTCTGTAATGCTTGAGCTCAGCTAGCCAAATGGTGTCCAGGTTACATAAACCCAGGATGGAATAGCTACAGTACAGACAAACTTCTTTTTACATTAAGTAGTATTCCTAAGCCTTGGGGGTCCAATTTTCATGGCTCCTAGACCTCTGTTTATCCTTACTGCCTATCTGCAAGAACTAGGCTTTTTCTGACTGTGTCAGTGTTCTGTCTCAACACACTCATGCAATCAGCAGGAAATCTCTACATAGGGGAGAGTCTGTTTCCTAGTCTTTTCAGCTTCTAGAGGCCAGCTATTTTAATTTACTTACAGTTCTTCCCCATCTTTAAAACCAACAACATAACATTTTTAAAATGCTCTGACTCTTGTCAGTGATTCCTTGGGTCCCCCTTGGATTAATGAGGCTAGTCTTCCCATCTCAGTATCCTAATTGAATCTTCCCTGGCAAGCCTTTTTTTTCTCTTTAACCAACACACACACACACACACACACACACACACACACACACACACACACACACACGTTTCCAAGGCCTACAGCCTCTATTTTCTTGTAGCAATTTATTCTTTCCATATGAATACAAATATACAAACATTTCTTATTATTTTGTTTGTTTTGCTTTTGTGCTAGTCCTGGGCTTGAACTCAGGGCCTGAGCACTGTCCCTGGCTTGCTCAAGGCTAGCATTCTACCTCTTGAGTGACAGTATCACTTCCAGTTTTTTCTGTTTATGTGGTGCTGAAGGATTGAACCCAAGGCTTTGTACATGCTAGGCAACTCTACCACTAAGCCACATTCCCGGCCCTTCTTATTATTTTGTTCACTTTCTTTGTTGTGAAACTCATCATTCATATAAAAGGACATGTAAACTATTTGGGGCAAAAGTTGCCCCAATAATAATCTGGGAAAGAAACTTTTTGCATAAAACCATGAACACAGTCCAGGGAATAATACTTTCCAACTTTTATTTTGAAAACATTTCAAATATATAGTAAAGTCACAAGAATGATACAGAGACATATTGCATACCCTTTATCCAGATTCACTGATATTTAAAATTTTGTTACTCTCTTGTTTTCCTTTCTCTTGGCTTTATGGAGTGATTTTATTAGTAAATTGTTTATTCTGTAATGCTTTAGTTTTTATTTTGAAAGTTAGGGATATTCCCTTAGATGTTTGTACACAGTAATCCAATTCAGAACATTTAGTATATTAATTATGTATACTCTAATATGCATTTCATATTTCAGTTATCCTTATTATGGCTTTACCAGTCTCGTATCACATGTTCTTATTTGTCATGTCATTTCATCTTCCTTCTTTCCTACCTTCTCCTCCCCACCATTTTTCCTCCTTTCCTTTCTTCCTTCCTTTCTTTCTTTCTTCCTCTTTTTCTTGTTTTCTTTCCTTTTTTCTTTTTTTTCCTTCACTATGTTGCCCAGTCTTATTTTAAGCTCATGGGTTTAAGTATTCTTCCCACCTTAGCCTCCAGAGCACTGGTGGAACCTCTCTTGACCTGAAACACACACCTGTAATCCTGTAATTTCAGCTCTCCATAGGGAGAAGCTGCACTCTAACTCAAAAAACAAAATAAAGGATTTTGGAGGACATGGCCTTATGTTATTTTATATATATTCCTCAGTTTGAGGTGGCTTTTTGTTTGTTTGTTTGTGTAAGAAGCTGAATTTAAAGTTTAGCAAAACATATGCATTTGATACCTAAGTAATTAGAAAGAAGGAAAAATAAGAAATCAGGTTACCAAGGATAACTGTCATGATGCTCTAAGTATGTTAGATACTCTTATATTTCTCTCTATTAAACTGACCCCAAGAACTAGCCTATTTTAAAAAAAGTTGGTCACCATTTACCAAGTGTCTGATGTTGGTTAGGGACAACAGTAAGGATTTCATTTCCCTCATTTCACATAGCAGTAGAGTGAGAAGGCCATGACTGTGTCTGTCTCATCAACACTGGTAGCCATCAGTGCCCTTTCCGAGCCAGTAAGTGGTGGAACTGACTCTCAACCCCATGTTTCCACCTAACATTTTCCCATTATCCCACAGCCTCAAAAGTACTTTGCCACTGGCATAATAGTTATGGGTAGTTATCCCCAGGAACAGAAACTTCAGAATTATCTGAGAAAGAATTGATATTCCATGAAAACACTTGACTTACCATCAATTGACCATGACCTCTTTCTCAAAGCCTATCCCTCAGATGTTCTTCAAGGTGCCTTGTCTGGTGAGTATCTTCTCTTCCCAGGTATGTGGTTGTAGGTGGGACCTTGGGCTCAGTCTTTGGGTTTCTGCTCTTACTTACTTATGCTCACATAGACTTTGCTACTCTCATCTAGTTTCATAGATTTCCATGGCATCTACATACTCACAAGCCCTCTATTCACATCTCTAGGTCAAACCATGCCCTTGAATGAGTTTACCTAAGTGTCAAATTAAATTTTTACTTGACATCTCAAATGGAGTAGGTCCAAAAATGAGTTCTAATTGTGTCTACCTCAAGTCTGCTTTTCCCATAGCCTACTCTGTCTTAGAAAATGACAAGTCTGAATGTTAGTTGGACAGTCATACCCTTTTGAGACAGTGCTGTTTCCTTATAGCACCTCATTTAGTCCAAAAACAAATCATGTTGGTCTCACTTTCAAAATAAATCTAGATGCTGTCTACCTCTCACTTCTTCCTCAGTGAAGCCTTCATGGAACATCCTATCTAAAATGTTCCCACCCCAAGAACTTGATGCCTCCCATTGGTTTCATTTTTTTTTTTTTTAGTAATTTGGCCACATTTATCACATTCTATTGAATATATTGCATTTTAAATTCAGTTTCTTTTCTTTTTGGCTCAAGTACTGAGGGCTCATACCTATTATCCTAGTTTCTCAGGAGGCTAAGATCTGAGGATTGTGGTTTGAGGCCAATCCTGGCAGAAAAGTCTTTAAAACTCTAATCTTCAATTATCCACCAAAAAGAATGGAAGTGGAACTATGGCTCAAGTGGTAGAGCTCTAGCCTTGAGCAGAAAAGGTTGGGGGATAGCTCCCAGGCCCTGAGTTCAAACACCAGGACTGACGTACACGAACGTTAAATTTTTAGTCTGTTTATACATCAAAAATGTAACATTCTTGAAGGGAAGAATTTTGTTCTGTTACGTCCAGTATTGTATTCCTATACCTAAAACTGCACACATATTATAGTTCTTCAATAATTATAAAAAAGAATGCTCAGAGAGGGGCTGGGAATATGGCCTAGTGGCAAGAGTGCTTGCCTCCTACACATGAAGCTCTCAGTTCAATTCCCCAGCACCACATATATGGAAAACGGCCAGAAGGAGCGCTGTGGCTCAAGTGGCAGAGTGCTAGCCTTGAGCAGGAAGAAGCCAGGGATGGTGCTAAGGCCCTGAGTCCAAGGCCCAGGACTGGCCAAAAAAAAAAAAAAAAAAAAATGCTCAGAGGCTGGTAACATTCTGGCAAACTTCTTTCCAAACAAATTTAATTTCAATGATGTTCAATGTCTTCATGAGAAGGAATGAAACAGACAATGGTAGAACTCATTGACAATTGTGGTTTCATACTTCTAGTGAAAGGCCAACCCCACAGTGTACCAACAGCCACAACACTTCCACTATAAGTTGGATGTGTAAGTTATACAAATTTCCACAGAAGGCTCTGCTTTCTAAAGTGATGGCAGCATTCTTTTTTTTTTTTTTTTTTTTTCTTTTGGCAGTCCTGGGCCTTGGACTCAGGGCCTGAGCACTATCCCTGGCTTCTTTTTGCTCAAGGCTAGCACTCAGCCACTTGAGCCACAGCGCCACTTCTGGTCATTTTCTATATATGTGGTGCTTGGGAATCGAACCCAGGGCTTCATGTATACGAGGCAAGCACTCTTGCCACTAGGCCATATTCCCAGCCAATGGCAGCATTCTTAGAAAAATAAATATTTGGATTTTATGACATTCTGATTAATGTTATGGCCCTTGCATTTACCTTAAAGGCTAAGAGCCTGGGTTTGAGTGTTAGTTCTACAAGTTTCTGACCACAAAGCTTCAAGCAAGTCACCCTTCCTGAGTTATATATTCCCCAATTAGGGAACAGAGAAGGTATCTGCTTCACAAGACACTGTGATGGATGCATGTTTTAAAAGGGCAGTTCAAGTGTGAAAAAAATGAAGATTGTTATTGAAGTGTGACAGACCATAGGACAATGCTGACACATACAGTACAGGAATGCCATTGTCCTAGGAAGCCCAGGGGAGATGGGCTAATCAGCCCCAGCAGCATTACCCAGCCTTTCCCTAAAGCATTTTCTGATCATGGGAATGTAATCTTCCCACCAGCATATAGATTCCAGAATGAGAGAAGCTCTTTCCCGCATTTATTATGTAACTCTATTATTTAACACATCAATTCTCAACATGAACTATTGTGTGTATGGGGGATGCTGATACTGGAGTTTGAACTCAAGAATCTTATACTCTTTCTTGGCTTTTTTACTCCAGACTGGAGCTCTACCGTTTGAATCATACTTCCAGTTCTGGTGTTTGGCTAACTGGAGATAAATATCTCTTGGATTTGTCTGCCTAGGATAGCTTTGAACCTCAGTCCTCAGATCTCAACCTCCTTAGTAGCTAGGATTATAGGCATGAGCCAGCAGCACTCAGCTGATTATTATTATTTTTTCAGTGTCATAGAGCTAGGTTCAATGCACACACACACACACACACACACAGACTAAAGGACAGTATACCTGAAAGATTGACCCCCACCCAGTTTTCCCAGGCTCATATAGACACCAAGGAAAACCTCAGGTATTTGTGAACTTGCTTTGATATGCTGGGAGGGCAATTCACCTAGGCCCAACTGTAAACAATCCATTGTGGGCCCAAGGAAAAGCCACCAACTTCCTATACCTAGTGGCACTTTCATTAACCTCCCTCCTTGCTCAGACCCCATATAAGCCCAGTCCCAAATTCACTCCCTTGCACAACCTCCAATCCCATGGGAAGGTCTGTGCTCCTCACTGTTCCTCAATAAACAGTTGTTGCCTGTTGATGATCAAGTCCAGCCTATTTCCTTTTTGTTCTCCTCCATTTTCCTAACATATGGTGCTGAAACTTGGGAGAGGAAAAGCACCTGGAGTGACTGGGTCCCTCCACCTGCCTCCTGGCCACCTCTCATCGAGCCTTTTCCCTTCTCTTTCCAAGGCCTTTCTCCATTGGGAGCACAGAGCCCTCAAAGCTTACTTTTGGCTATACAGCCAGGTGACCTTGTGGCCTTTGCCTCTTTAAGCAGTGTATGCCTTGTGGACGGCCACCCCACATGGGTTGAGGTATTATTGTCCCCCTGAGTAAACCCAGAGAAGGCCTCATCTCTCCTCCTGTTCTTTCTCCATCTATCCCTGGACTCTGATCTCCAGGCAGGAGGCTCAGAGGCTCTTTGCCATTTGACCCACTCCACCCACCACCCAGAACCCTTCAGGACAAGGTAACTAGCTAGGTCTGTGGTGGAGGCACCCTAACATGGACCTGGGTACTCCAGGAGTCCCCCGCCTTCCTGTTTGTAGAGCCCCCTGAGAGTTCAACAATCTCCTCTGTTGCTGATCGTCTGACACCCTTTAGTTAGGACCTTTGGGGATGCCCTCTCCTAATTTTTGGGATCCTTCCATTCACATTCCCGAAGACTCAGGGAAGCCTGAAGTGATGGGAGAGGCCCTGTAGTTCTACCAAGTTTTCCAAATTGTCTCCCAGAGACACCCATTTGCATGCCTGCAGTCTAACCTTAAGACTCTCAGGCTGACTGATTTACAGTTTTGTTTTTTTTTGTTGTTTGTTTGTTTTTTGTTTTTTTTTTTGGCCAGTCCTGGGCCTTGGACTCAGGGCCTGAGCACTGTCCCTGGCTTCTTTTTGCTCAAGGCTAGCACTCTGCCACTTGAGCCACAGCGCCACTTCTGGCCATTTTCTGTATATGTGGTGCTGGGGAATTGAACCCAGGGCCTCATGTATATGAGGCAGGCACTCTTGCCACTAGGCCATATCCCCAGCCCCTGTTTTTTTTTTAAATGACCTGTTTGCCAACCACAATCTAGCCTCAGTAAACCGTGGCCACTGTGACCTAAATTCTGAACCTTCAATTTTATTCTTACTGATTTAAACACTTCTCCAATGAAATGACCAGGGATTCGAGTTCCCCTACACCCAAGCCTTCCTCTGCTTCCACTCCAGAGACCACCCCCTACATCCCACCCATCTTATTCTGCACACCAAGTCCTTCTCTGACCTCCACTGAAGTCCATCCCCTCTACTCTCTTAGAGGCGCCCCCCAATACCACAGGATATGCCATTATTTAAGGTAGCTTGGAGGAACCCAGCCATCCTGTACACATAGAAATGAAATCTTTGTGCCCCCCCGCCCCCGCACAAGGAGCTGGTCACTCTAACACACACGTTCCACCAGTTGCCAGTAGGAAAGTTAACATCTAAACCTACTCAAAATATGCACATATCATCATTTGCTCCAACATCCTAATTTGGAGGAAGAGAGGATTTTTAACTCTAAAAGGATCCCCTATTATTAATGCCATCCTTATCCAGGACCTCCTGGATTCTGCACTGCTCCCAGAGCAGGTAGCCATCATTCATTGTCATGGACACCAAAGTGGGGGGAAGATTATATTTCCCTCCTTAACAACCTTGCAGACTCACTAGCCCACGAAGCAGCCACTGCCCTGCAGCAGTGGAGGCCCAGCTCCTCTTCTAGACAGCAGTGATAATAATAATAAAAAAAAACAGTAAGGAGAAATGTAAAATAAAAATAAAAGTTAGTAAAGAGAACCTTGGAAAGGGGAATTGAGGAAACAAGAAATGGTTTCCTCTGGATAAGAAAGGATTTGGAAAGTAATAATTGTCTGAAAGGTGTGTTCCATAGAAATTACGACAAACCCCAGAAAGTTTGAGTTTGTAGCAGATGGTATGAGCTTGAGTTTATTTTTTATGTCCCATCTATAAAAGTGTTTTTTTTTGTTGTTTTGTTTTGTTTTTTTGTGCCAGTCCTGGGGCTTGGACTCAGGGCCTGAGCACTGTCCCTGGCCTCTTTTTGCTCAAGGCTAGCACTCTGCCACTTGAGCCACAGCGCCACTTCTGGCCATTTTCTGTATATGTGGTGCTGGGGAATTGAACCCAGGGACTCATGTATATGAGGCAGGCACTCTTGCCACTAGGCCATATCCCTAGCCCCTATAAAAGTGTTTTTATGTCAGGATCCTCCAAATGAACACCTTTTAACTCAAATGCTATTTTTCCCCATTTAATATGTAAGCTGCCTTGGATACAGCGCTAAAAGGACACCAACTCCTGCATTCTTTGTTGTAATCACAAAGGTTTAGAGACACCTATAATGTCTTAGTCTCAATTAGTATCCTAAAATATCATATGCAAATAAGAATAACTGTATTTCTATTTGATCTCCTTGTTACTTTAATTGGAAATAAAAAGTTTTTTTTTTTTTTTTTCTCGTGGCAAAGATTGCCGTTCAAAGCCAGCCCAGGCCCTCAAGAGAATTAACCAGCCAAACGTTGGAAGTGGCATTGTGGCTCAAAGTGGTAGAGTGCTAGCCTTGAGCAGAAATGCTCAGGGACAGTGTCCACGCCTCGAGTTCAAAGAAATGCCTACTGAGCCATCCCAGCAACAAGCACCTGGACCTTCAGGCCAGTCCAGATAACCAAGAACCATGGAGAGTAGTAAGAGGGTCACATCCTAAATGAAGCCACTTTGTGGCTGTCCTTTCAAAAGTAACCAGAGCTGGGAGGTCAAGGGAAATAAGAGGCTTGCCCATCTAATGTCCATGCCTGTCTACCTTCTAACTGGACAGAAATTTACATTTTTGCCTTTGTTACCTGCTATTTCTGTTACCTGCTATTTCCAGACATCTATTGTCCAGTTATATGGAAATTCCTCCAGCCCAGTAATAGGCCAAACTGGGATTATGCTCCAAATGGAACTTTTCCGACATGTGCCTCAGGTGTGTTTTCCTATGTCATCCATTTCAACTAGTCCTGCCACCCTGTCAGCTGTTGGCCTGATCTCACCTTTTTCAAAAGATTATTATTATTATTTATTTTTTTTTTTTGCCAGTCCTGGGGCTTGGACTCAGGGCCTGAGCACTGTCCCTGGCTTCTGTTTGCTCAAGGCTAGCACTCTGCCACTTGAGCCACAGTGCCACTTCTGGCCATTTTCTATATATGTGGTGCTGGGGAATCGAACCCAGGGCTTCACGTACACGAGGCAAGCACTCTTGCCCCTAGGCCATATTCCCAGCCCCTCCAAAGATCTTTTTTTTTTTTTTTTTTTTGCCAGTCCTGGGCCTTGGACTCGGGGCCTGAGCACAGTCCCTGGCTTCTTCCCGCTCAAGGCTAGCACTCTGCCACTTGAGCCACAGCGCTGCTTCTGGCCGTTTTCTGTATATGTGGTGCTGGGGAATCGAACCTAGGGGCCTCGTGTATCCGAGGCAGGCACTCTTGCCACTAGGCCATATCCCCAGCCCCGCAAAAGATCATTTTTAACAAGATAACAGTCCTCACTCAGGACTTGGGAACATGTCAAGGCACTGCAGGCAAGCAACTGGAGGCTTTGCTTACACTGCCCTTCCCTGCCTAGCACAGACCTGCACCCTGAAGACCCCAGCCCCAGTGACGCCTCGATGCCCCCATGTTAGCAGGAAGTAGACAGAAAAGACCACTTCCCTCAACTTTTTATACTCCTTCAGGGTTTCAAATGATGGGAATCTGCTTTGTTCTCATAACTCCATGTTGCTCCCCTCTCAGCACATTCTTTTTTATGTATCCAAAGATCCTATATGAAGGACTTGTCTCTCCCCTCTAGGCCCATCCCTCTATGTATTCAAAGATGGAATATTAAGGATTGATCACCACCCAGTTTTCCCATGTTCATACAGACACCAGGCAAAACCTCAGGTATTTGTGAGCTTGCTTTGATGTGCAGGCAGTGCAATTCACCTAAGCCCTGCTATAAACAATCCATTGTGGGCCCAAGGAAAAGCCACCAACTTCTTAGACCTAGTGGCTCAGACCCCATATAAGCCTGGTCCCAAATTCACCCCCTCACACAACTTCCAATCCGATGGGAAGGTCTATGCCCCTTGAGGGATAGGAGGAGGAACAAGAAAGAAGAACAGGGCTGGGGATATGGCCTAGTGGCAAGAGTGCTCGCCTCGTATACAGGAGGCCCTGGGTTCAATTCCCCAGCACCACATATACAGAAAATGGCCAGAAGCGGCGCTGTGGCTCAAGTGGCAGAATGCTAGCCTTGAGCAAAAACAAGCCAGGGACAGTGCTCAGGCCCTGAGTCCAAAGCCCAGGACTGGCCAAAAAAGAACAATTGAAGTAGTAACATTGATTGAGATGTACTATACTCATAACCCAACTACTGGAATTGTAACCTCTTTGTACAACTACTTAACAATAAAAACTTTTTTTTTTTTTTTTTTTGGCCAGTCCTGGGCCTTGGACTCAGGGCCTGAGCACTGTCCCTGGCTTCTTCCCGCTCAAGGCTAGCACTCTGCCACTTGAGCCACAGCGCCGCTTCTGGCTGTTTTCTGTATATGTGGTGCTGGGGAATCGAACTAGGGCCTCGTGTATCCGAGGCAGGCACTCTTGCCGCTAGGCTATATCCCCAGCCCCATAAAAACTTTTTAAATTGAAAAAGAAGTAAATTCATTAAAAACAACAACTGTGTCATGATAAACTCACTAAGCAGTGTTGTGAGTGCTTTTATGTATATTAGCACAGACATAACAAAATGTAGTAAGAAAATGATCTGGCTGTGTCCTAGTTCAATCTGTTTGTCATCAACTATGTCACTTGCTAACTTGGATTTTTAGGTGTCTTCTGGCTCCAAAACTGAAGAAACTTTGATCCTCACAAAGATAGATGCCGTGTAAATCATTAGCCTAATATTCACTTGCCTTTGGAAAAAAAATAAATGTTCTCTGTCCTGATAATGTTTGGAATTTGTTAAATCATTAACAGTCAGTTGTTTACAATTTAGAGTGTAACAATAGTCTTTGATGTTGCCTAATTATCATGCATGTTTTAAAATGAATTCTGAGCCACTTCTCTGCCTAATTAAACCTCATTGAAAATTTGTTGAATTTTAAAGAAACATTTGATTTGCAAAAATAAGTCATACATTTAGTAACCTTCAGTACTTCACAAAGGACCCATAAAATATTTAAAAACACAGTAAAGTAATGTGAATGAGAAGTTGGAATGCATCATTTTCCAAATAACTCTCTTTTTGCTCATAAATTCCTGCTGTCAGTATTTTCTGTCATTTTAAATGGCTATTTATTCTCCTTTTGGAAATTCTATAAAATATCTATAAACCCTAATAATTAATTAACATGCTTAGGAAATCATGAATAAATCATTCTATGGTAGTGGCAACTGGTTAAATTCACCAGGGAAAAAAGGTGAAATAAAAATAGAAATATGTTTTCATACAAAGATGAGGGTCATCTAGCATTTATCTATTTGTATTAGTCAATTCGCTGTTTTTGTAGCCTTTTTTTTGAGGGTGTATGTGCTGGATAATGTCTTTAAAATGGCATGTCTGACTCTTACACATTGGTGATATGTAAACTCATGAAAACCCACAATTCCCTTTTCCGAATTTCTCCTCCAGCTATAATTACCTATGCATTCAGAAATGAATATTTATTTAAATATTGCTTATACTTTCAAAGGCTGGACATAATTTCTACAAATATAAGTGAGGGCAAGACTGAATATGTTAAATTAGGTATATTCATAGAAAACATCCACTATTGATGTTTAAAAAGATTTATATACCAATTAGAAAAAAATAACTAAAATATTTTACCAAATGAAGATATGAAAATGCAATAGTCTATCTCATTGTAAACAAATACTCTAATGAATAAACTAAAATCAAGTAATTTCTGTGAAAGGCCAATAATATCCAAATATCTAGACATACAGGATAGAGCAAAAGCACCCTTTAGAGGAACAGTTGATAGCTTTAATTTTTGTGTGTGTGCGCATGCATCTATGTGTTCTGGCAGTGAGGCTGGAACTGTGGGCCTGGGAGCTCTCCCTTAGCTTTTTCACTCAAGGCTGGTGCTCTCCCACTTGAGACACAGATCCATTTCTGGTTCTTTTAGTGGTTATGTGGAGATAGAGTCCCATGGACATTCCTGCCTAGGGTGACTTTGATCTGTGATCTCAGCCTCCCAAATAGCTAAGATTACAGGCATGAGTCACCCACCAGTGCTGGGCTGAAAACATATCTTCAATATTACATTTCAAAAGTTCTTTAGAAAAACAATAAATAGGTAAGGGATTACTTAGGGTTATTATAAGAGGACAAAATAAAGCAAATACATTGAAGAAATGATAATAAGGGAACAATAGGAAATTTTAAAAAATGAGAAAACATCATTTAGCTATGTGAAATTTTACTTGAAAATCTGGAAGAGAAGAAAAATTTTATGTAAAAATAAAACAACCAACTTGACATCAAAAGACATAGTTATACCTAAAAACTTATCTTAGAGTAAATAGAGAGATAAAATAAGGAAAAGTTTCAGGTCTATTTATTTCTACAAAGCTGTACTAAACCTTTAAAGGACGACAACATTCACGCTACTTCCTATTTCAACAGCTTGTTGCACAGAAAAATGTACCTTTTCAGCCAGGTGCCAGTGGCTCATGCTTGTATTGCTAGCTACTTGGAAGGCTGAGATATGGGGACCACAGTTCATGGAAGCCAGCCTAAACAGGATAGGCTGTGAGACTCATACCTCCAATTAATCAGCAAAAAGCCCGAAGTGGAGGTGTGGCTCAAGAGGTAGAGTGCCAGCCTTGAGTAAAAAAGCTAACGGGTAGTGTCCAGGCACTGAATTCGAGACTCAGTATTGGCATGAGCACACATAGTATTCTTCCAAATTATTTTTATGATATGAATAAGATACTGATTCCAAAATGTGAAAAATTTTAAATAAAAGTTCAGAATGGCTAAAGAGCAATTTAATTTGTAAATACTGATGTCATATTCCTAAAGAAAGTAATAAAAAGTACTAACATAAAAACCAGTGGACACATTAAAATTATAGATTTGCTTTAATTTTATTTTCATATTTTCCTTTTTTTCTCTTTGATCTTTTCATTTATAACTACTGTAACATGTGTATCTAAAATGTAAGAACTCCTTAAGAACACCACTAATGTATCCTAAAAATTAACAATAATTCATCCAATCAGGAAACAATGAAACAAGAAGAAAAGCACAAGCATGCTTCCAAAAACATTTTTCAATTTTGGTATATCTTATGAATATGTTTTAACCTATGTTCTCTTCTTATGTTTATTTAAATTGTAATTGAGTCAGGGAAGTATTTTTTAAATTTTTTTCCACTTGTGTTATTCAAATTCTAGTTTGTTAACCACAACCCCATAGTAATATTTTACATATTTTTCTGGTACTATAAATTAATAACTTAATTTAAAGAATTTGCTCTCAAAGAATGATCCTGAAACACAATCACAATAGTAGAAGAGATTAGAAATAAAAATTACTGGATCACTTTCCAACCCAATGAGTCACAAGCATGGCTTGCAGTCAAACAATGTGTGATTTCACAAGCTTTTCAGATGGTCCTTTTTCTACTAATACTTGAAAAAGGCTGACTTAGAATTTTAATCTGTTTAAGGTTTCATATTTTGTGGCACAATTACTTCTTAGTAGTGGTATATTTCTTTTAAAAGCATATAGTATCTTATTACTTTTCCTTTTCTGCCCATTGATGCTTAGATTCATGAGGATATTAGAGATTGAAAAGTAGAAAATTTCTGTCATTACTTCTGCATTTATTGTATGAAACATGTATTGTATGAAACACATAAAGAGAAATTACACTTATCTATTTTTTGGTAGCTCATGGTCCCTAAGTAATTTCAAACCTAATGAGAAGTTGAAAGAATGCAATGAAAAGTTACATACCTCTAGATTCACCAATTACTAACATACTGCAACATTTGCCAATGCTTCTTTCAACATAAACATACACAAGAGGTTTTTTCTTTGTTGTTGTTTTTGTTTTCTTTTTGTCTTGTTTGTTTATCTGTCTTTTTTTTTGCCAGTCCTGGGCCTTGGACTCAGGGCCTGAGCACTGTCCCTGGCTTCTTCCCGCTCAAGGCTAGCACTCTGCCACTTGAGCCACAGCGCCGCTTCTGGCTATTTTCTGTATATGTGGTGCTGGGGAATCGAACCTAGGGCCTCGTGTATCCGAGGCAGGCACTCTTGCCACTAGGCTATATCCCCAGCCCTGTTTATCTGTCTTTTGCAGGGGAGGGAGGGCACAGAAATGCTGGGACAGAGGGTGAACAAACGCAGCATTGGTCACTAGGTTGAAAACGAAACATACAGCTGTAGGTGTGGAGGAGAGGCAAACACTGGGAGAGGTTGAGAAAAATGTATTCCTTATCTGGAAATCTTTTTCTTGGGAAAAAAAATACCTGTTGAGTTTCAGTTCCTGAGGAATTGGAATTGTGGCTCAAGTGGTAGAGCACCAGCCTTGAGCAAGAACACTAAGGGACAGCACCAAGGCCCTAAATTCAAGCCCTAGTACTAGCACAGGGGAAAAAAAATGTTTTCCTTATTTTATGATAAGTGTGGTGGTTCACACTCCCTGAACTTGGGAGTCTGCTATAGGAGGATCATCATTCAAATCCAACTTGCATATATAGCAAAGCCTTGTCTTAGAACTTTACCACCAATTCTATGATCAAAATATTCATTTTGCTGGGAATATGGCTTAGCAGTAGAGTGCTTACCTTGCATGCATGAAGCCTTGGGTTTGATTCCTCAGCACCACATAAACAGAAAAAGCTGGAAGTGGTGCCGAGGCTCAAGTGGTACAGTGCTAGCCTTGAGCAAAAAAGAAGCCAGGGACAGTGCTCAGGCTCTGAGTCCAAGTCCCTTGACTGGCAAAATAAAATAAGAAAATATATGTATTAAAGTATCCTTTTTGCTCATTTATCTCATTAAATATATACCCAGTCATGTGAACATTTACAGCCTCTTTTCCCTTTTCTTTGCTGTGGTATGCAGGGTGGAGCCCTGGACCTTGTGCCTGTTCTAAGTGCTCTTCCCTTGAATTACAGCTCCAACCCTTTTAATTTGCAAGAAAATTAAATTATTTCAGGTTCTCAACATAAAAGTGAAAAAAACCCCAAATTTTAAACTTACAGTCACAGAATATATACACACGTATGTAACATATATATTTTTCCAGCCTTCAGAGGAAATAACTTCTCTCTCCTTGATTTCTCAATATTCTAAACCCAAACTCTTTTCTTTGCTCTGTATATGTTTCAAGTAACTCTTGTTATGACTAGAAAGAAAGACTAGTTTTGTGTATATTGTTGCAGTTGGTACAGTGAAACTTGGGGCTTTGGAAATCAGTCCTGCTCTGGGGTTACTTTGATGTCTGGGGAGCATGCTTTGGCTACTTTGCTAATCACATCATTTCAGATGCAAGTTTATTTTGATTTTCCATTCTGCTCCACTTTTGCTTTAGTTGCTTTTTCTTACTTGTCTCGTCCCTTTTCACTCCTCCTTGGCTGCTCTGTGTGTGTGCATGGCTGTGTCTGTGTGCCTATGTGCACCTCATATTCATGTATGCACATAATAGAAAAGAAAAAAAGACTGCTTTCCAGTTGAAATGACTGCTAAGACTCCAATTAATCATGTATTTTAATATTTGAACACCTTAATTTACTACTATTTTGTTAATATCAGGTATTCTAGCAGTAATATATGACTAGTTTTTAACTCTCCTTAATAATACAAATGATTAATTAGGATAATTAATATTTACAGAACAAAGCAGTGATTTCAACCCATGGTTTTGTACTGGGGAAAGACATTGGCTCTAATGTAAGTACCTTCAAGTCAGAACATCAACCCTACAGCTTCTAATTAGGAATCCTTTCTTCCCTGCATTTCTGATGCATCTTTTCTCTGTTCTTTGTTATAGCATAGTCTGTAACACTCTACTCTGTGATCTTTTGGGTATTTCACAAGTTTGTAGCCCAAATTTGTAAATGTGAAATCACAAGCATTTGAAATTATAAGCCAAATGACTTTAAAAAATAAAACTGAAGGATATTTGAACAGTCCTTACAAGAGGAGTGTATTATTTGGCCTAGAGTTCTATTTTTTCATGCCCCATCACAAATTTCTACATGGTTATGGAGAAAGGAAATGTAGAAGGAAATGATTTAGGCCAAAACTACCATGAGACATCCATGGGAGGCAGAGAAGCAGCTGGCTGGGATTTAGCATTGAGTGTCTTATGGGGGAAGAGAGTTTGGAAATAGCTGATATGAGCATCTGCTACCCTTGAGTCCATCAACAATCAAATATCTTGGTTTATTACTGCAGTAAACAAATGTATGTGTGTATGTGTGTCTACATATATACACATTCCATAAATGCATAAAGGATAACTTTTTCTGAGTTGGTAAATATGTTCACATATGTACATTTTCTTGACTTTCTATTTATCCCAGAGATGAACACTGATCAACTTTCAAGTTATATATTTTTTAACAGCCATAAACTTTTAAGTATTCTATTCTTTAGACTTTCCTTCATTCTTATGTGTTTCATGATATACTTTTTTAAAATGTTACCACTGTCTCCTAGATTATATGATACATTGCTACTTTCTTGTTTCATTTTTAGTCCAAGTCACTACTTAACAAACAAAAAAAAGCCTTTGTTTTTGAGTAGAACAAAAAGCTGGTGTCAACAAAAACTGAACACAAAGAACATGTTCTTTTGTTTGTTATTGAAGTTTAGGTTCCTCTACAGAAAGATAGTCTGACGTTGGCATATCAACATAATTACAAATAAGATATTAAACATCAACCTTTATTATTAATCCTTCTCATTTTTATTGAACAGGGGGATTATATAAACAAGGAATCATCCTTCAGATTAATTCATTTCCTCAAGAGAGCTTGAACAATGAGAAATGTAGGCTCTCTCTCTCCCTTCTCTCTCCTCTCTCCCATCTCTCCTCTCTCTCCCTTCTCTTCTCTGTTCTCTACCTTCTCTCCGGTCATGGATCATCTTGGCCACAGGCCAGCATTTCGGTAATAAACTTTCTCTCCTGCCTACTGGGGCTTGAACTCAGAGCCTGGACACTGTCTCTTAGCTGTTTGCTCAGGGCTGGCACTCAACCACTTGAGTCACAGCTCTATTTCTTGTTTTTTTGCTGGTTAACTGGAGATAAGCGTCTCAGCTCATTGACTTTACTGATTAAGCTACCTTTCTTGAACTGTAATTCTCAGATCTCAGCCTCCTGAGTAGCCAGGATTACATGTGTGAGCCAGAAGCATCTGGCTCTTTCAGTCTATTTTTAAGCTCTTAAGTAAAAATTTTTGTTGTTATTACTGGGAAAATATTGAAGCTAGCCCAGCTACGTACAGTCAGGGCTTCTGAATCATCACTGTGTTACAGAGTTGCCCACTGGTAAGAGTCACCTTAGCCTGGTGCATGAAGAAGTTAATTAATTTATTTTTTTAGCTGCTAAGCTCTGCATGAAGAATATCTTTGGTGAAACTGTCCAATCCTTTCCAAAATAACATCTATAGGCTCACATGCTTATACTATGTAGGACTTAAAGTGACTGCATGACCACATTCCAAGCTCATCTCCTGGGAGGCTGATCTTACTGGAAAGTGTAGGTCAATTTTGTGCTTTTGTGTACCAGAAGAAACCCAAATAGAAAGTAATTTCCCTACAAAATATGGGAATCAGGACACACACACACACACACACACACACACACACACACACACACACACACACAAGTATTTCCAGTCCTGGGGCCTGAACTCAGGGCCTGAGCACTGTCCCTGGCTTCTTTTTGCTCAAGGCAAGCACTCTACCACTTGAGCCACAGCCCAACCTCTGTCTTTTTCTGTTTATGTGGTGCTGAGGAGTCGAATGCAGGCATGCTAGGCAAGCACTCTACTGCTAAGCCACATTCCCAGTGAGACCTATATTTTTTTACGAGGCAAGCACTCTTGCCACTAGGCCATATTCCCAGCCTGAGACATATATATATATATACACACACATATATATACATATATATACACACATATATACATATATATGGCATATATATATATATATATATATATATGGCCACTAGGCCATATTCCCAGCCCGAGACATATATATATATATTTATATATATATGTATATATATATATATATATATATTTTTTTTTTTTTTTTGGCCAGTCCTGGGCCTTGGACTCCGGGCCTGAGCACTGTCCCTGGCTTCTTCCCGCTCAAGGCTAGCACTCCGCCACTTGAGCCACAGCGCCGCTTCTGGCCGTTTTCTGTATATGTGGTGCTGGGGAATCGAACCTAGGGCCTCGTGTATCCAAGGCAGGCACTCTTGCCACTAGGCTATATCCCCAGCCCTTTTTTTTTTTTTTGCCAGTCGTGGGGCTTGGACTCAGGGACTGAGCACTGTCCCTGGCTTCTTTTTGCTCAAGGCTAGCACTCTACCACTTGAGCCACAGCACCACTTCTGGCTTTTTCTGTCTTATGTGGTGCTGAGGAATCGAACCCAGGGCTTCATGTATATAAGGCAAGCACTCTTACCACTAGGCTATATTCCCAGTCCCCTATATTTTTTTATATTGAAGATGGTAGTGATGATAAGATTGAAGACTCATCTCAGGCTAGACATCCTGAAACCTCACCAGAGTCACAAGAACAGCAGTATGGTCTGAAAAGTCATTCTAGATGTCACAAGGTCTCAAGAATACAGGAATTAAGAATAGTTATCAGAACACACTGCACAAGCTAAAGAATGCTTAGTGACTGAACACGTTTTGTATAGTAGTATTTTCTGTGGAATGAGTCTGGTCCTTCTTTAAAAATCACATTATTTTCTTTGTAAGATCACAAAACACATACACCAATGTCATATCTTTATACCTTTTAGGATCATAAACTATACTCTTATTATTAAGAGTCGGATGCTAAATGTGAATAAAAAATATCTTTTTCAAATATTGTTTAGCCTGTTCATTTCATGTAAACTATATTGCAGAAAAGTCCAGAATCAATCACCACTCTGTGTGTGTGTGTGTGTGTGTGTGTGTGTGCGCGCGTGCGCGCGCGCGCCTGTCCAGGGCTTGAACTCAAAGCTTGGTCTGTGTCTCTGAGCTTTTTTTTTTCTTCCTTTTTCTCAAAGCTAGCACTTTATCATGCAAGCCACAGCTGTCCTTTTGGCTTTTTGGTAGTTTATTGGAGTCTCACAGACTTTTCTGATCCTCAGATCTCAGCCTCCTGAGTAGCTAGGATTACAGGCAAGAGCCACCAGCCTCCAGCTAATCACTGTTCTTCGGTCTTTTGTGAGGGAAGGCTCACATTTCTCTTTATTCAATTTATATACAAAATCCTAAAGGGGAGAGAGAGAGAGAGAGAGAGAGAGAGAGAGAGAGAGAGAGAGAGAGAGAGAGAGAGAGAGAGAGAGAGAGAGAGAGAGTATTCAAGTCTCCTAGTTTACCAAAAGTGATGGAAAACTTCACCATGTAATCCTGGGCTGGATTCACACACACACACACACACACACACACACACACACACACTTGCATGTGCATGTGGCTATTGACGTACTACTTACTTAGAAAGGTCAATGTTCCCCTGACATTTTGCCAGGATGGCTGAAACAGCTGCTTGTAATGAGATACATGTACCACCCAGGAAAGATAGCACATGGGACAGTACATTGTGGATAATATGCTCAGATACATAAAGCTGTTCAAGTTAGCTTTGGAATGTGAAGAAAAATTATATCATAAGAAGGGTATGTTTTGAAAGTGGACAATATTAGGATGTGTTCAGTGTCTAGAGGAAAGATTAGAGAATCTTCAAAACATATTGTATGAAATATACTGCATAAAATTTTGTAGGAGTGCTGGGCCCTTTGTAAGTTGGATTTCCTCCAAATAAGCTATCATTAATAAAAGGAGAATTGAATGACAGTAAGTAAATTGCATATTTTGCATATTTTGTTTAGATACAGATTTTTAGGAAGCAGAGGCTGATTTAATTGGTATAAATGTGTTTCTCCACTTCTCATGGGACATAGCATAAAGGGAAAAGATAGGTTGACCATAGGATTCAGGGGTTTATGAACGCTTTCAGGTTTGATATCTCAAATAACTTTTTCCATTAGCTTTAGTTTTTCTTTTTGAAAAAAGGTCTCAGTATGTAGCCCCAATTGGCCTTGAACTTGAGATCTTCCTGCCTCAGCTTCCCACGTACTGAGACTACAGGTATTTGCCATCATGCACAAATCCTTTCAATTACCATTGAAGTGAGCTTTTTAATTAGAACCACTCAGAATATATTAACTAATTTATTAAACCAACTATGGCTCTGTGTGTGTGTGTGTGTGTGTGTGTGTGTGTGTGTGTGTGTGTGTGTGTTGGTCTACATCTTGACCTTAGGGCTTGGGCTCTGTCCCTGAGTCTTGTTGTTCAAGGTTGAGAGCCACAACTCCAATTCCAGATTCTTCTTCTTTTCCTTCTTCTCTTTCCCCTTCCCCTGCCCCCCTCCTTCTTCTTTTCTTCTTCCTGGTTAATTGGAGATAAGAATCTCATGCAATTGCCTGCCTGAGCTGCTTCAAACTGTAATCCTCACAACTCAGCTTCCTGCATAGCTAGAATTAGAGGTAAGAACCACCAGTACCTGGACAATTAATATTTTTGAACCCTAAACATGTGCCAGGATGTAGATACCACCAAGAACCAAAAAAAATCATAATTTATGTAGAGAGATAAAAGATCTGTGTTTTCCCTTATATGTAGAAATTAGATTTAGCTTATAAACTCATAAGTAAATATGTTGAATGGTATGCAAGTGTATACAAATGTATTACTGACATGGTAGATTTGAGGGAGATTACATATAGTGTAATTCCTTAAAAAGCTAATATCAAAGTTCAGTAAAAATAAAATGCCAAGAAGCAGGTACTCAAAAATGGTGGACATGGGGTCAAGGGGAAAAATATAGATGAACAAAGAGGAGATGGGGGAAATGCAGACAAGAATACAATGTATATCTACAACATTAAGAAGAGTAAGGGAATGGGTGGGTTGGGGAGGGATGGGTGAGAATATTGAAAAGGGTGACAATGATCAGATATATTGTATCAATAAACTGCTTTGTTAAATGGCAACTGCTTTGTACAACTATTTAAAGATATTATATTATGTATGTATGTATGTATGTATGTATGTATGTATGTATGTATGTATGTATATAGTATCAGAGTTCCTGACAAAATATGTTGGAAGGAGAAACTTTCTTTTAGGGTGTCATCTGAAGAGAAGTTGGGATCATATAGCATTTAAGAACATATCTGGAAGTGTTAATATTCAGAAGTAGATTAGCGAATTCCAACAAGACTGAAGTCTTGATTTCAATTCTGTCCAAACTAAGATTATTACCCTTGAAACAGATTTGTTGCAACATGACCTATTTCATATGCCTATGCTAATAATTTCAGATGGTTCCTTATTTCTTTTTTTATTATTATTACCAAATTTATGTTACCATTCAGGAGCTAGTGTTACACCATAGGATCCTTTCAAAAAGCCAGACTGAAGGTTTTCAGATACACAAAACCTAGGAATGTGGAAAGCCAATTCCAGTCTCTTAGAACTAAATACACCCACAACTGAGCTCAGATTTTCAAAATCCAGCAGGCTGAAATGGCAGCCTAGATGGTGAACAGGCCAAGCATATTTCTAAAACCAGCAAAGTAAGCAGTGATCCTTCACCAGCAGAAAAAAATAATAGTTAAATGAGTTGGAGAAGAAGCCAGCAATATATCCTTAGTCCAGCAAGACCTCAAGACAAAGAACTGTATCTCTAACTACATGGCTTAAATTTTAGGGCAACCTATCTATTGAACTGAATGTGTTTCTCAAGGGAGCTCACTGACATGTCAGAGTGACAACATCAGACGGTTTTCACCAAGACTCAATTACTTTTTTTTTTGTTTGTTTTTTTGCAGATAATCCAGGGTATACCAACTAATCAGTTCTTTTTCAATTAATGTTTTATTCATTTGCAGTGACCTTCTACAAATCTTTCCCTGAAATGTCAGTGTGATCTGAGGGATTCTACTGGGCTGTCCTGTAAGTGCTTTGGTCTTAGCATTCATTCATTTATTCAGGCAGTCACTCATTCATTCAGCAAGTGTTTCCAGGGCTGAAGACATGGCTCAAGTGCTACAGTGCTTACTAGCAGGTGCTAAGGACATCAGTTCAAATGCCGTACCATGAAAAAGCAAAATAAGAAACTATGGAGAACCAAGCATTTCCTGAGTTTTGTGGCAGAAGAAAGTAGCTCCTTAAATATGTTCATATTCAAATCACTGGACACTGGGAATGTGTTGGGTTACATGATTCTATGAGCTGAATTGGTGTGAAGGGGGCCTTAATTTGATAGAATAATTATTATCATTATAAGAAGAGAAGGAGGCACTAGGAATGCAACCACAGGCAGTGAGAAGTCCATGTCAGGGCACAGGGAGAGGAGAGCCATTTGCAAGTCAGAAAAGGACAGACCTGCTGGGAATGTGACCAAGTAGTAGAGTACTTGCCTCGCATACATGAAGCCCTGGGTTCAATTGCTCAGCATCACATATATAGAAAAAGCTAGAAGTGGCGCTGTGGCTCAAGTGGTAGAGTGCTAGCCTTGAGAAAAAAGAAGCCAGGGACAGTGCCCAGGACTGGAAAAAAATAAAAAATAAAAAGAAGGAAAGCAAGAAAGGAAGAAAGGAAGGAAGGAAGGAAGCAAGGAAAGAAGACATGTGGGCTCTCTCGACTTCCCCTTGCTTGTGGGGGGGAAGGGGCTTGTCTGCCCCTTCCTGGGTGGCCCTTTATGGCTCTCACGTGGGAGCGATGGCCACAGGTAACCTCATCTCTCTCTCGACTTCCCCTCGCTTGGGGGGGAGAGGGAAGGGGCTTGTCTGCCCCTTCCTGGGTGGTCCATTATCACTCACACGGGAGCGATGGCCACGGGTAGCCTCGGTGGCGTGTGGTCGCAGGGTGCCCCAAGCCGCCAAGAATGACACGGACGCGTGGGTCCCTGGAGAAAACCTCTAGGGCTTCTGTTTATTCAAATGAGGAGCCTCCCACATATACTCCAAAGTCGGGCACAAGAGAGGGGCCCCTGATTGGTCCCAAGGGGCTGTCCCTCAAGTGACGTCAGACTTTCTTCTCTTCCTGTTAAAGACAGGAAGGGGAGGGACAGGCTGAGGTCAGCTGTGGCCCCTTAAAGGTGCAGCTGACCCCAACAAAGGAAGGGACAGACCTCACCAGAATTCAACCCTGCCAGCACCTTGGTCTTGGACTTCCAGCCTGCAGAATTGTAAGAGAACTAGGCATTGTGGTGTTATTTAAGCCAGCCAGTCTGTGGTATTTTGTCATTGGCAGCCTTAGCCAAAACATAATGGCAAGGAAATCTAAGGTTGTAGTTGGAACTGAGGTTGCTATTCAGCTGATACCGAAGTGGCACTGGCCACGTTGGATTATCTGGTTGGCCCCAAATGTATTTAAATGTGGAAGCAGTAGGCAGAAAACAGAGGACCAGAAAGATGACAGTGAAGACAAGTCTATACCTCACATTGCTAGCTTTGAAGTGGAGGAATGGGGCTATAAAACAAGGAATGGTGTCTAGAAACTAGGGAGTCAAGAAAGCAGATTTTCTGCTTGAGTCTCAGGAAAGAGCTGACAAGTTCCTTTGAAGTTCACCAACCGGACACCTTGATTTTACCTTAGTAAGAACTGTTGGACTTGTGACTTGACTGTTAGATAAATTTATCCGTTTTAAGAAAAAACAATAGGGACTAGAGATACAGTTCAGGGGTGAAGCATGTTCCTAACAGCCACAAGACACTGGTCAATCTCCAATACAAACAACAAATAAGCAAACAAATAAAAGATATTGAATTTTGGTAATCTGTAACAAGCAGCAATTTGAAACCTATACAAGAGTCTGCAATTTGCAGGCAATCATAGGAAACATATCCAAGTTATTTATTCAGGTCATTTTCTACCACAAGACTATAAACTTCCTGTGGTCAAGGACTTTGTCTTATTCAATTACAAATTTAGCACCATGTTAGACAAAAAAATAGACTTCTATATTGCCATCTCCTTGGTCCTTTATTTATTTTCTGACTTTTGCTTCCACCTTGGGAGACACTTGTGATTATGTTGGGCCCACCCAGATAATCCAAGATAATCTCTTCCATTACTAGGTCAGCTAAACATTGATTCCCTTGACATTGTGGTCTGTTGATTAATGATCTTCTTAAAAATTCAGTTCCTAGCATGCAACACAGCTTCCAGATGTTGTCTGCACAAGTACAAGGGTGAGTAAGCTATTATCTCCCTTGATCTGTACATGATGCAATGTAGCCTTATTAACTTTGCAAACAATCTACTAATCATATTTTGCTATCAGTCTTTTTTTCTGCATTAAAAAATATGTTAAATTGGGTTTTCCCAGTCACAGACTCCTATCATTAATTAGTTGAGCTGAAATATTAGTCACTTTTCTTGTCACTGTGACAGAATGTTTGACACCCAGACAACTTGAAAGGAGGAAACATTTATCTGGCTTACGGTTTCAAAGGGTTTGGCCCATGGTCGCTTGGCCTCACTTGCTTGGGCTGAGCATCGTGGCAACAGGAACATGTAGCCAAGAGATTTTCACCTAATGGCTATTAGGAAGCAGGGAGCAAGAGAGAAAGAAAGGGTGAAGACAGGAAAAAACAGGATACATCAAGGATTCACCTCAGTGACCTATTTCATCTAATTAGGTCCTACTTGCTAAAAATTCTATAATCTGTCAAAACAGTACTGTAGCTGGGGATTCAACACATGATTTGGATATCTCAGAACCAAACTATAATACTCTGCTACTGGTGCCCAAAAAGCTCCTGTCAATCTCACAATGTAAAATATATCCAGTAAATCTCCACAAATCCCAGTAGTGTTAATAGTAACACCACAGTTTGAAAGCCCAACTCAATGTTTCTTCTGAGATTCAGGCAAACTCTTGGCTGTAAAGCCCTGTAAAAGTAAAGTTACATATTTTTAAGATACAATGGTAGAAAGTAAACTTTCCTATTCTCAAGTGGAAGAATGAGGGTATAGAAAGGGAAAATTCGACTGAACCCTAGCAGGGAACACATTGTAATTCTATATCTAGCATCCACTGCACATGATGTGACATGAGCCCCACCAAGCTGGGACAGTGCCATCTCTGTGACCTTTCAATTTGCAACCATAGTACCAGTGTCTTGGATTGGCTCTACTTGTTACCCCTGCCCCTGGGCAGACATTCCATGTTCTTGGCATCACAGTTTAGCTTTCACCTTAAACACAGCTTCATGTGTTGTCTCCTGCAGGTATCCTGATCCTGCCACACATTTGCTGGGCCATTGGAAGCTACCATGATGCTGTGACATTTGCATGCTGTACATCAGTATCATGTGGATGATTTCAAGGTCAGCTTGAGCAATATCAAGGCTCCATTGGACCATGGCTGCAGTATACTCTCAGTGCCTGGGAAAACACTTCCCTAAGTGGCTCTGTGTGGGCAGGGTGCCCCAGCAACTTGATTTTCTCAAACAAAATCTTTCAAATGAGTTAAAACCTTTCATACACGTGAGCCTATGATTGGTGAGGTTTGACCACTGCAAATGTTTTCTCTATTTCTTCTTTCTTTTCCTTCCTTCCTTCCTCCATTTCTTTTTTCTTTTCTTCTTTCCTTCATTTTTTTCTTTCTTCTTCCTTCCCTCTCTTTCTTTCTCCTTTCTCTATTCCTTCCTTCCTTCCCTCTCTTTCTTTCTCCTTTCTCTATTCCTTCCTTCCTTCTTTCCTTCCTTCCTTCCTTCCTTCCTTCCTTCCTTCCTTCCTTCCTTCCTTCCTTCCTTCCTTCCTTCCTTCCTTTCTTTCTTTCTTTCTTTCTTTCTTTCTTTCTTTCCTTCTGTTTCTCTCTCCTTTCCTCCTTCTCTCCCTCCCTCCCTCCCTTCCCTTCCCTTCCCTTCCCTTCCCTTCCCTTCCCTTCCCTTTTCTCTTCTGTTCTTTTTTGCCAGTACCAGGGTTTGAACTCAGGGCTTCATGCTTTCTAGGCAGGTACTATACCACTTGAGCTCAAGCCTTGATCTTTTTAATAATAATTTTATCTTTAGCAAGTTACTATTTTTATCTACAACTTTGAAAGTACTAATTTTGTGTCCCAAATGACCATTTTCCCAGTCTTTCCACTCAGATTTTTGTTGGCAATTCTCACTATCTAAACCTATCTAAACCTATCTAAAAGCTGCCGGCAATGCCATGTGACAATTTGAATGCTGTGCTGTCTTAAAACTTCCTCATTCAGTTTACTTAGTCCATTAATTTTAAATTCAGCCTCACTCAAAATCTCAGTACACAGACAAAATGTAAACATGTTTTTTTTTTGGCCAGTCCTGGGCTTGGACTCAGGGCCTGAGCACTGTCCCTGGCTTCTTTTTGCTCAAGGCTAGCACTCTGCCACTTGAGCCACAGCGCCACTTCTGGCCATTTTCTGTATATGTGGTGCTGGGGAATCGAACCCAGGGCCTCATGTATACGAGGCAAGCACTCTAGCCACTAGGCCATATCCCCAGCCCCTACACAGACAAAATGTAGGCAAGTTCTTTGCTAGAATGTAACATGAATGGCTTCTAGCCTAATTCTTAAGTTTTGGATCCTCTTTAAATCCTCATTAACCTGGCTTCCACAGTCCAAATTCCTGTCACCATTCTGGTCTTCTGAGCTCTCACTGAGAACTACTTATTAAGCTTAATTTATAGCATCTCATAGCCAAGCAAGTTCCATAAGCTTAAGAAATATACGATACTGGGGGCCAGTGGCTCACTCTTGTAATAATAGCTACTCAGGGGGCTGAGATCTGAAGATTGTGGTTCAGAGCCAGCCCAGTTAGGAAAATTCATGAAACTCCTATCTACAATTAAGCACCAAAAAGCCAGAAGTAGAGCTGTGGCTTGAAAGGTAGAGTTCTAGTCTTGATCACATAAAGCTTAAGGACAGACAGCATTCAGGCCCTGAGTTCAAGCCCTAGGATCAGCAACATCCACCCTCAGAAAACAAAAACAAACAAACAACAACAAAACACATGGTGACCACTTCTCTGTTATCAGTTTTGTATTTAGCTACTTTACTCATTGCCGTCACAAAACATCCAGTGTAATCAACTTAAAGGAGGAAGTCTTTATTTTTTCCTCACAGTTACATGGGTTTTGGTCGCTGTTCACTTGGTCCCCTGTGCTCAGGCAGAACATTATGACAGTGGCAGTGTATGGTAGAAGAGAGTTGTGTCCCTCAAAACAAAGAGGAAGCAGAGAGAAAGACAGGAAGGCTCCAGGAAAGATATTCAAGGACTCATCCCCAATGACATAGTTCCACCAGTAGATCTCACTCAAAGTTCCTAGAAACTCCTACAATATGCCACCAACAAAGGATCAAGATTTCAACACACTAGTCATTTTGGAGGGCATTTCATATTCACATTACCAACACAAAATTTATTCTTTTTCAATATTATTGTATGTAATTCTAACTTCTTTGGGCCTAATAAACTGATTTATAACTGATTCAGTCTTGCAGCTAAACATCAGTGGGTTTCTTCTCAATCAGATTCGACATTTATTCACGAATTACTATATGCCTAGCACTGTGCTAGATAAGTTGAGTCATCTGCAAAATCAATTTCAAATGTCATTATAAGTGATGATAAATTTGAAGAACAGAAAATAGTTAAACTTTCAGCCCTTGCTACAAAAGGTAGGGAACCCATTCATCAACACTTTCTGGGTTTTGTCAGATTTGAAATATTCTAACCATACAACCTTATCCAATTTCCATTTTTTTTCACCTTGTTCCTTGTCCTGAAATTTTGCCAAATACCTTCTTGAAATCCACATTGTACTATATTGCTATTATTTAATATATGGTGTCATATGTTTTCACAAGGAAATGAGCTTAGATTCAATACTTGTGTGCCTCATGCAAGATACATGCCTTCTCTCTCCCTCTCTGCACCTTCCTTTGTTAGGTTTTCAAACAAATAGAATAATAGCAAATGAGTCTGAAAATATCAGGAAATGAATTTAATTGGACTGCAAAGTCCATGTTCTTTAAAAAAAAATCACTAAGAAATAAAATGTTTGCTAGAAAGAGAGTTAAAATGGGATTTCCAGAAAAGATAAGTGAAGAAGTAACATTCATAGTTTGAGCTTGTAATTTTCCAAGCAACCCTGGAGGCTTTGGTCCAAGAACACAGCAAGAGGGTGGAGGCCTAGGATGGAGCTGTCTTAGCAACCGAGGCCTCCCCCAATCCCCAGTCTGCCTCAGCCAGGCAGGGAAGTGAACATAGCATTGAGGAATGTGCTGAGCTCTGCAAGAGGTAGATTTCCAGTTCTTGGGGCAAGTTAAATTAAAATTTCCTCAATATATGTGATATTGTTGTTCCTAAAACTTACGGTTGGAGGAACTGGCTGAAGCAATGGGGTGGTGAGACAAACTGGGTGGTGAGAGACCTTAACGACATAAGCAGGTTATTCAGGCACAGATTCTTTCTCCAGCTTTCTGTAACGTGCCCTAGTTACTCTCTCCATACCTTTGGCTGTCAACTGCAGTGGGATGCGGGCTAGTCTTTCTTAGTCATCCCTATTACTCATCTTTTCTTTCAGTTGGTACAGTGATTTTCTAAAGAGCACCACGTTTAAAATGCTTTGGCAAGTCTCATTGTTTTTTATTTTTTAAGAATAGGAATGTGTTATCTAAGGCCTTGAAAATGAGTCTCATGTCTCATTATGGGCACTTTGATTCTTAAAAGCCTGCATGATCCGTTATTTTCCTAATTCTCACCTCTGAACAATGCAGCATAGGGGCGGGGGAAGATTTTTGATAGATGGGCCATAGGAGAAAGGGGCTCTCTCAGTTCTCAGGATTTAGAGTTGATGTAGAACATATACTACTGGCTCTCCTTGTTCTCAGGGTTTCAGTTTCAGACGGAAAATATACCACCTTTTTTCATGGAGCTCTAGCTTGTGGAAGGCAGACCACGGAACTTCCTAGCTGCTATTACCATATGAAGTGTGTGTGTGTGTGTGTGTGTGTGTGTGCGTGTGTGTAAAAATCTTATTGGTTTTCTAGTATTGGTTTTCTAGTATCCTCTAGAGAATACCAACTAACACAATAGAGGCGGAAAGCTTCATGCTAGACTTTGAAGGTTGATGGGATTTTAGGGTAAGAAAGGGTTAAAGGGATGAGGTGTAACTCCCAAAATGCTGAGTCCTTAGTATATGGTAGACACATGGTGATTGCTGCTCTGAGACATCTCAAGGCTAAAGTACGCCTTAGTCTACATTGTGCTTCAGAAATAGAGTGGAAAGGACTGTCATACCTATGTGCCCAAATGTAGTAATACCTATCTCTTAGTGTGGCAAGTCTGATTTCTGTACATGCAGAAAAATAATTATGTTGGAAAAGGTCAAAGGAAGGGTACCTTCAATCATCCAAAGGGCAGAGGCACTTATGGGGATATGATGATAGACTAGAAAATGAAAGGTTTTCCCACTGTACTGACAAAAAGAAAAGCAGGAAGGCATTTTGAGAGAGTTGCCAAGTCTTCAAGGATTATGGAAAAGCTAGATACAAATCCGTTTACCAAAGAGATTGTTATTTTAATGGAGTAGTGAAAAAATGACTGTAAAACTTGCTGAATTAAAATTTAAAACAATAGCAGAAAAAACACAAACCAAAACATCATTATTTTTCCCCTTTCATTACTTTTTGGTTGTGTAATAACCAATTGGTGGTAGGGGCTAATGGCTAATGGATCACATATTGATGTGCAATCCTAGCTAATCAAGAGTCTGGAAACTGATGGGGCTGGGGATATAGCCTAGTGGCAAGAGTGCCTGCCTCGGATACCCGAGGCCCTAGGTTCGATTCCCCAGCACCACATATACAGAAAACGGCCAGAAGCGGCGCTGTGGCTCAAGTGGCAGAGTGCTAGCCTTGAGCGGGAAGAAGCCAGGGACAGTGCTTAGGCCCTGAGTCCAAGGCCCAGGACTGGCCGAAAAAAAAAAAAAAAAAAAAAAAAGAGTCTGGAAACTGGAAGGACCACAATTTGAGTCCAGCCAGGCAGAAAAGTCCACAAGACTCCCTCTCCAATTAACCAGCAAAAACTGGGCTGGTGACTTAAGTAGCAGAGCACCAGCCATGATCAAGAAAGCCACGCGAATATGAGACCTCGAGTTCATGCACCAATACTAGAAAAAATATTTACAAATTAACACATCTTTGTATACTTCAGTGACCTCACTGATAAAATGTTACCTCCTTTACTTAACTGATGACATGTCAGGGATAAAGTAAATCTGCTTTTAAAAATTATTTGTTTTATTTACTTTTTGCAATGCTTGGGACTGACCAAGTATGTCACACAGGCAAGTGTGGCATACCACTGAGCTACATCCCTAGCCTAGAATTTGTCCCCACCCTTTTGTGCTGTTAATTTTAAAAGTTTTTTAAATTATTATAAAAGTGATGTACACAGTTACATAAGTCAGGTAATGAGTACCCTTTCCCTTACTTTCTCCCAGTTTTTTCCTCTCATCCCCACCCACAAGTTGTATAGTTCATTTTGTGCCTCATAAGGAACACTGCTACATTTGTTCACCCTTTATCCCTCCATTTCTGTGCCCCCCTTGCCCTCCAGTGACAGATAAAAGAACTAAAAAGACAAAGAAGAAAGCAAAAACAACAACAAAGAAAAACACCTCTTGTTTCCATCTCCTGAAGGTCATTCCCATAGATAGTATTGCACTTTTGTGTTCCTCCCTGAAGCTTGTCCTTCTTTGGTCTCACTGTGTGTGAAGGTAGAATCTGCCCTTTTAGAGCAGTCCTTTTGGGAATGCGAGAAGATTATTTGTACTTGAGGCGTGATTAGGGAAGGCGAGGTGTTAGAAAGAGGACAACTCAGCTGGGCACTGGTGGCTCACGCCTGTAATCTTAGGTACTTACTAGGCTGAGATTTGAGGATAGCCTTTCAAAGCCAGCTCAGGCAGGAAAGTCCATGAGACTTTTATCTCCAATTAACCACCAGTAAAACGGAAGTGGTGCTGTGACCCAAGAGCACTAACCTTGAGTGAAAGAGTTCAGGGGCAGGGCAAAGGCCCTGAGTTCAAGCCCCACACTGACAAGGAAGAGAGAAAGGAAAGAAGGAAGGAAGGAAGGAAGAAAGGAAGGAAGGAAGGAAGGAAGGAAGGAAGGAAGGAAGGAAGGAAGGAAGGAAGGAAGAAAGAAAGAAAGAAAGAAAGAAAGAAAGGAAGACAGCTCAGATACAGCTGATTAGAAAACACCAGGGTGCTAAGAATATGGCCTAGTGGTAGAGTGCTTGCCTTGAGAATACCAGGAAGTCTTGATTTTAGGACAAGTTTGAGGAGAGACGTTTAGTGTGGAGCCAGGTTTAAAGTGAACTGGAGACACAGATAAAAATTATTAGAATTTTTCTAATAGCGTAGGAGCTATGCCAAGGCTTGCAGCTTTGGTCTAGAGGCTGCAATTAAGGAAAGACCTTGAAGAGAAAATGAAATAGAAGAGAGTCTGACCTTTTTTTGAAGCTGTAATGACATAATTTGCATGTTCATCTCATGAATTCCACCACCCCGCAATAAAATTGTTTATGTTCTCCTTTGTCTTAGAAAGTGGAGACGAATCCTAAGACAAAGGCAGTGGGTAAGGCTAAGGCTCAGAAAATTATCCCAAAGACTGAACTTGTCAAAGGAGCCTGACTGCCTAATTTTCCTTTGGGCCCTTCTCTCTGCAGGCCACAGGCTAGAAATGAGCATGCCAAGACATTTGGCTATTCTTAGAGACATTTAGAATTATCTGATTGCTTCCTTCCTCTGAAAATATTATACCAAATTGCATTTCCCTTGGGGATCATTAATTTTTTTTAGTTTGCTTTATGATTGCTGCACTGGTTGGAGATCATTTGTAATATTTACTAACTAGGTGTCCAGGATATCAACATTATACAAGTTTGAGACAGTCATGCTATGCCTCATGTGACTTTCATGTATCCAACTTTATAGTTACTAGTCTGGAAAAACTTGTATGTAATTATTCAAACAGGAAGCCTAGTGCCATTTGTTGTGAAAACACAGTGTGTTTTCTAGGAATAAAGCTTGTCCTTATAGCATTGTTCAGATATTCTCTTTCTTCCTTCCTTTCTTCCTTCTTCCCTCCCTCCCTCCCTTCCTTCCTTCCTTCCCTCCTCTCTCTCTCTCTTTCTTTCTTTCTTTCCCTTTTTTCTCTCCTTCCTTCTTCCCTTTTCCTTTCTTTCTCTCTTATCCTTTCTTGCTTTTCTCCTTCCCTTCCTTCCTTTCTTCTTTCCTCCCTCCCTCCCTCCTTCCCTCCCTGCCTTCCTTCCGTCCTTCCTTCCTTTCTTTCCTGATGCAGTATCTTGCCACTGACTCAGTCTCATACCCAGCTAGAACTTTTAAAAAAATTGTTCGTTATTTTGTAAATCTGCATAACTGCTCAAAATTGTAACATTCTTTGAAAGATTTAGTTCTTTTTTTTTTTTTTTTTTTTTGGCCAGTCCTGGGCCTTGGACTCAGGGCCTGAGCACTGTCCCTGGCTTCTTCCCGCTCAAGGCTAGCACTCTGCCACTTGAGCCACAACGCCGCTTCTGGCCGTTTTCTGTATATGTGGTGCTGGGGAATCGAACCTAGGGCCTCGTGTATCCGAGGCAGGCACTCTTGCCACTAGGCTATATCCCCAGCCCAAAGATTTAGTTCTTTGTACAGCAAGATTTTTGTTTGTGTTTATAGTTGATGTATTCATTTTCCATCTAAATGAAGCTTCTGGCTACTTCTACATTTTCTAATATATCACATTTTCATGCATTTACATATTATAATACATAATATTTTAAACCAACCATTTCTCTTTCTGTCTCTCTGTCTCTGTCTCTGTCTGTCTCTCTCTCTAGAAGATACTGTACCACTTGAGCCATATATTCAGCCCTTTGGCTTTGGTTATTTTTGAGATAGAATCTTACTTTTCTCCTAAGCTAGCCTGTTCCACAATCTTCTTATTTATGTTTCCCACTATAGCTAAAGTAACAAGTATATGACAGGTATATGACACCTAGGCTTTTCTATTGAGATAGAGGTCTTGCAAATTTTTTGTCTAGGTTCGTCTTGAACAGTGATCTTCCTGATTTCCACTCTTGAGTTGCTAAGATTAATGATGTGAGTCACTAACACCTGACCCAATTATATTATTCTTTTCCTTTTCTTTCTTTCTTTTTTTGTCAGTCTTGGAGCTTGAACTCAGGGCTTGAGCACTGTCCCTGGCTTCTTTTTGCTCAAGGTTAGCACTCTACCACCTGAGCCACAGGGCCACTTCTGGCCTTTTCAATATATGTGGTGCTGAGGAATCGAACCCAGGGCTTCATGTATATGAGGCAAGCACTCTACCACTAGGCCATATTCCCAGCCCTCTAATTATATTATTTTTAAAGATGCTATCCTGACTGAATATATGTTGTATAGTGTCTATGAATCTCGTTTCAGGGTAGCAAATGGAGCTTAACAAATTATTTTTTGGCATTGGGACTCATGAGCTTGAGAAGCACTATACTAAATGCTTCCAGCAGAAGCAAGAGACATGAATGGGGTTTTTGTTCAATACCCATTGTCCACATCTTACCCCTGCAGAAAAATTACAACAAATATTTAAGTCAGCAGGAGCCAAAAAAGTGCTTTCAGAATTGACCATACTGCCTCTCTCATTCTAAGATTTTTAGTCCTTGGCTTCTAAGACAAGAGTTTACCAGTTCTAATATTAGAAGATTTGAAAGAAAAATCAAATAAAACCAGAACCTCTTTGAGCTTCTCAGGTAGTAGGGAAAGGCTTCTAAGTACAGAGAAAGTATGATGTTACCAAAGCCACCTAAGTAGCTAAGATCAAAGACCTCTGCTATCCTCTGAGAAGATTTAACAGACCCCAGAAAATAAGGGTTGAAGAGAAGAAAACATACAAAAATGTGACTCACTATAGGTAAAAGCCTCGTTTAGGAATGCAATTTTCCTACATGTTACAACATAAATGGACCTTGAAAACTTCTTAAAACAAATAAGACACAGGACAAATATTCTAGGATAACAATTTACAAGAGAAATCTAGAATATGGAAATATAAAGAGGAAGTACACAAAAGGTTACCACAATCTGGGAAAGATAGTTCCTACATTCTATCGATTTTAAATCTATTTGCCTCTTGTTCACATTCATTCTTTCTGTCCAAGTCTGTATATTATGCCATAAACAGCTTGTTATTAAAGGGGGAAAAGAAATAGAAAGTCCTGTGAAGGAAATGTTCACATTGTTGACCTTCAGATCTTCAAATGCTGCTTTTAAAATTAAGCAGAAAAGATGACAGCTTAACATACAGAAGATTTGTCATTCTCCAAACACATTTTAATGAAATGAATGCTAAAGGCCTGACCTCCTTTTCTTGAATTGTCTAGCCTACTACTCCCCTTGAAAGAAGTTGATTTCTTGGGGCAGTCAGATGGTGAGGCTATGCTCAATAACCCAATTAAAGGCAAGGACATTTCCCTTGGGAGAGAGAATAAGGTTGGTAAAAATAAGGTAATATACTCCAATATCTATTTTGGTGGGGAAAGGGTGTTGGTGTGTACTTTAGCTTTTAAAAAGAACAACCCTGAAAATATTTTTTAACTCATAAAAATTAAAGGCAAGGAGTGGTGGCTTGTGCTTGTAATCTGAGCTATCAGAGTGGCCAAGACTCTTAGGATTGTGGATTGAGGCTAGAATGGGCAAGAAGCTAGTAATACAACTCAACAAAGGAGCTGTTAGGAAGTACAAATAAAAGGACTTCAGTCCAGGCTTGCCTAGAGGAAAAAGTAAGTGTGACTCTGTCTGAACAATTATGAAAGCAAAAAGGGCTGGATTGATATATCAAGTGGTAGAATACCTGCCTAGCAAACCTAGAACCCTGAGAATAAGCCCAAGTACTGCTAAAGATTTTTTTTTTTTGCCAGTCCTGGGGCTTGGACTCAGGGCCTGAGCACTGTCCCTGGCTTCTTTTTCCTCAAGGCTAGCACTTTGCCACTTGAGCCACAGCGCCACTTCTGGCCGTTTTTTTGTATATGTGGTGCTGGGGAATTGAACCCAGGGCTTCATGTATACAAGGCAAGCACTCTTGCCACTAGGCCGTATCCCCAGCCCAACTGCTAAAGATTTTTAAAAGAAATTCCCAGAAACTTTATCTTTTGATCTGTTATTCACAGAACACACTTTCATCAGACAGACAGGAAGTTAAGCCTAAGCAGAAACTTTCAGTGCTTCTACCATCTTCATAAGGTGAAGGGGCCAGGGCAATTTATTATCTCCATGGGAGACCCTAATTGGAGCTTATTCTTCTCCAGCCTATATCTGACTGAAGTCAGAGCTATGATGAGCCATGGAATATTTTTAATTCTCTTACTTTTTTTTTTTTTTTTTTGCTTGAGAGACTGTTTGGAATGAGATGCTGTCTGTCTCTATAGTTCTGTTCCTCTGTGAATGAAAAATGTATGTCTACACAATGTTAATCAAAGCTGTAACCAACCTTCTTTGTTCTGATAGCCAAGCTGCCCTGTGGACCATTAAATTGTCATGGATGGTAAAAGAGATTTATGCTGAGGATTCCATAGAACTTCCTACCTGGGCATTTTCATCATAGGGCCAACAGAGGATCTATCAGCCTCCAGATCACTTAGGTAGAGAAAAGAAGCTTCCAAAAAACTCTACCCTCTTGGGGACATCAAAGTTGTTGTTGTTTTTTAATTTAATAGGTAAGAGAAATAATAAAGTCTTAGTCTTTGTGTGTTAACAAAAAACTTAATGAAGTTTACTTCTTTAGAGCTTGGAGTGAGTAGTAAACAAAATTATGCTGTCATTCTCCTGAAGTACATCCAGTACTGTCACATTAAGCAAACATCTCTTCTCACTGGAACATAGCACTTGATGGCTTGTGCTGGCAGACAGAACCAAGGAAAAGAAGAACAGGGTGCATTTGGAAGCATGTGTGATAGGAAAGGCAAGAAGGAATAGCTTCTAGGTGTGTGTGTGTGTGTGTGTGTGTGTGTGTGTGTGTGTGTGTGTGTGTGTAGAGGGACTTAAGCTCTGGGTCTGTACTCTGTCCCTTAGCTTCTTCACTCAAGGCTGACACTCTACCTCTTGGGCCATAGCTCCACTTCTGGCTTTTTGGTGGTTAATTGAAGTTTTTTTCCTTCCTGGGCTGGCTTTGAACCTCAATCCTTGGATCTCAAGACACCTGAGTAGTTAGGATTAACAGGTGTGAACCATGGGTGCCTGGTTAGAACCAGCTCCTTAAGTATTTGCAATTTCAACAACTGTAGGAAAATTGAATGGGAGCCACCCATATGTCAATGGGGACTTGGATTTGCCCTGTTAGTGGGAAGTATTAAGCCCACAGAATCTCTCACAGGGAGCAGACAAGCATTTGGGGTGACCAGGGCAGATGTGGCGTGATCAAATTTGAGATGACTTGGGGCCACTGTCACTTGACCAAGGCACAATGGATAGGTCTGGACTGAGAAAATTTAACAAATGCACTGAAGAGTTCAGAGGCACTTTGACAGCACCACACATCTGTCCTGCCCTGATCCCTCTTTCCCTGCCTGCTCATACTTCCAGTCTTCAGCTCCTAAGACTGTCACACAAAACCCAAGGGCTAAATGCAAATAGGGGAGAGGGATGGAAAGAGGCTGGAGAAAAATCCCAGCTCTGTGTTTGGAAAATTGTCCACGAAATGGCAACAAGCTTTTGGGAATAAACACATTAGTTCATTTTTGGACAAAGAAGTCTTTAGGACCAAAGATGACAGAACTATAACACTGAGGAAATGACTTTGTAATGGTGAAGCCCTGGGGCCTGTCCTGCTGTCCATAATGTTAAAAGCCTTTCTCCTTCCTAGTAGTCATGGGCAGGAGATGGTTTGCCCTTGTCCCTAGGAATGTTGTCTCGGACTTGGCCTGGTGCCTTTTTGGGCAGTCACCGCCGACTCCATTTCAAGTGGCATGCGGGTGCAGTTGGCGGGAGGGCTGGGTTCTCTTGTGGTCAAGGAACATCCAAAAGAGCAGGAGAAGGAACAGCCACGTCAAGTCCTGGCTTGTCCATGGGACCTGTCTTTGCCAAGAACCACGGGATGCCCGACCCCAGAACAAGGAAGGCCACATGGAGAAGCTGGCTGAGGAACCAGGCCTCAGCAACACAGGAAGGAGCTTCTGTGGCTTTTCATTGTGGCTACACAGCCAGTGTTACACAATATACTGTGATGGGGGAAACGTGGTTTGCTTTCCTCTTCCAAATGAAGATAGCATTTCCTTAACAAATTAGTGGGTTCTTCTTTTTTTTCCTTTTAAGTGTGAAGAATGGCCTGAAATGATTTGCCTGTTCGCTAATGAACTAAATGGCATATGAATGTTGGGAAAGGAAGTGGATACATTGCTGTTTCTTTCCCTCAGCTTGCTCAGGAACGCTGAGGCAGACAAGCTTGTTTCATCCTGGTCAAGAGCATGTGGTTTGATGGTCAGGGGATGGGCCAGGGAGTCAGAAAGTCTGGGTTGTATTCCCAGTTTTGCTACTGACTCATTGGGTGACCTTGACCAATAGCTCACCCTCACAGTTTTTGCCTCCAGAAAACAGAGATTTAATGACAAACCCCAGAAAGGAATGTCTGAGCAGTTTCTAGGCATATGTGACTTGATACTTTGAGGTTCCAGGCAGGCAAAGATGACAAGAATTCCAAATTTAATTTTCTTGCACAGGAAAGCATGGTTGAGAGCCTTTTGAAATAATGACTGTTTTGACCACGATAAATCCCTGCAACTGTCACAGGTCACCTTTGATATATGATTTTAGAAACTCTCAAATCTGCAAAGCCACCGTGTCACCTTCCAAAGTTTCATGGCACCAGACCCTTTGAGTTTATCTGAAAACAATTTAAAATTAAATTCCATAGGATTGAGTCATCCTTTACTAGCCACTAACTATTAAAATGGAAATCTGTGTGACATGGAGCACAATAGTTGTTCAGAGGTCTTGTATTAGATATTTTAAAGACCTTAATAATTTGGTTTGTTAACTTCTAAATACCATTCCATGTACTCTTCAGCCAGAAAAAGAATATCTTAAGTTCAAGGCAAGGAAACTGGTGTTGGTCAGGTCTGGTAATATTAGTTACCTAGGAGGCTGAGGTCTGAGGACTGTGATTCAAAACGAAGCTGGACAAATAAATCTAATAGTCTTATTCAATGAATTACCCAAAGGCTGGAAATGGAGATGTTACTTTAGTGGTAGAGCACAAGTCTTGAGTGAAAAAGCTAAGCAAGTGCATGAGGCCTTGAGTTCAAGCCCCAGTATTGATACACACACACATAGACACACAGACACATAGACACAAAGACAGACAGATGGATACACACACACACCACTCTCTCACACACACACACACACACACACAGACACTCTAGTCTTTCTCCTTTGCCTCCATCCTGGTGAGCAGCTCTATAAATCCGTTAAGTCATTTTCATATACTAGATCTGTTGGTGAGAGCAGGGGGAGAAACTGTGCTTGTTTATAGCCAAGCAAGCAATGTGGGTTCGTGACTACTGTGCTGGATTAACAGTTGCCTACTTTTTGGTTTTGGTCCAGTCATTAAAAATAGAAAGTCTTGGAAGTTTGGATGAAAGCCACTCTGTAGTGTTCTTTGATGTTCCCTTGCCCTGTGCCCGCATAGACTGTATATTCCTAGTTAACTAGCATTTTTCTCCCCATTCCTTCACCAGTTTCCTTACATAAAAGTAACAATTTTGTGTTTGGAACTTTTCCTTTACATAAGTAGTTTCATTTGAAGACAACTAAGCCCTATAAAATAAAATGTTTTCTTCAGATAAGAATTAGCTTTTTCCTGAGTGAAAACAGCCTTTAAAACTGTTAATGATGCGCCGTATATATGTATGTGCATATACACATATGTATGACAAAGTTAAAAGATAATTTCACCTATAAGGCTACCTACGAAGTATAATTTGTTAATATTTTGACATATTTTTGAAACATTTTCCTATGCATATAAGTTCTTACATAACATATAAAGTATTTACTCAAAAAAGAGCACATACATTTGAAAAGAATAGTTTCATAGTGTCTCTCTATATATCCTGAAAATGTCTATCATGAAAACACACATACAGAGACATAAACACACACACACACAGATATGTGCATACCTTGTTCACTCAGATAATATTTAACATTTTCAATTTATGAAGGTATCATATATTCTTTCATTGATGAACATTTAATTTTCAATAATGTTATGTTGAACATGTTATTACAGTTGAACATATTATTCAAATTGTATATACATTTAAATTTGGAATGTCACCAACAGAAAGATTAGTATAGTTTATGATAGTAGAATGGAAATATTGAGAGTTTTTTTAAATTTGTGTAGAAAACAGACTAGTACTCTCTCTTGTAAATGCTTGTTTATGGACTTTAAAATACAGAGTCTTTGTTGCTAAAAGGGCCAAGCTAAATGCAATGATAGGAGTTAATGATTGAAGCAAAATAACCAGGCAATCATCCATTGGCTCTTCAAGTGTGAGGTTCATGACTTCATTTATCAATTTTGCTATCTCTCTATTTATTCATGAGATAGAGTCTTATTATATAGCCTAGGCTGGCCTGGAGCTCATTATGTAGCCTACTTTTACCTGGAACTGGAGATTTTCTTGCCCAAGCCTTCTGAAGGCTGGGATTACAGGTTTGAGCCACCATGATGAGCTTGTTTGTGGTTATTTTACAACCCAGGAAATACACATTCCTTATGCTTGTTTATTGAAAATAGTTCCCTTTTATATTTTGAATACACGTATGACTCTTTTTTTAAAATGATGTGTAGGTATAGGCAAAAATAGAGTAAAGTTGATGGTCAGTAGTAAAATGGTGAAACAAGAAGCAATTATACCAATGTCTGTCCTTAAGTTAGAAAGGATTTGAGAAGGACTTGCTCCTGAAGGATGAAATTAAGTTGTTTGAAACCATCATTTTGACTTTACTCAACCAGCTAAGGAAGAAGTACTATTATTTTTCTACTACGAAGTGATCCATTGCACTTCTGATGTTGGCTGTCACTCACAATGACAACGCAGACAGAGAGCAAGTTATAGCTGCTGGAGGAAGCAGTGTGGATTATAAGAATTCCTTATTCCAGGTTCTAGGAACAGACTGTGTCCCAGAAAGAAAGCAAATCCTAATAGAAATGGAATCAGTACCATCCACAGAAATGGCTCTTCTGCATAAAAAACATCATTTCAGACATGTAGACAACTGTTTCTTACTTCTACAAACACTGCTGTCATTACTTCAAGATTTCACATCATTTGCAGGATTCAGAAATATAATCCAAGAGTTTCTGGTTTAGCTTAAGATGTGATTCTTTTAATAAGGGAAGTTTGCACAAGCATTAATTAATAGCTTCCCACAAGCACCCAAACCACCCATCATTCTGTACTGAATGAAGGGACACGAGATATAGCTACCTTATGACTGGAGGATGCCATGCTGTTGGAACTATTAAGCTATTACTAACACATTTAACAAAAAAAAAATTGAAGATGTGGCTTATTTGAAACAACCCATCAATCTGGAATTGCTTATAATGGGAAAAATGCTACTAAGTAGAAATAAACTTAGGCTTCAAGAGTATGAGCACTATTACAAGGAATTCATTGATTTGTTGTTGCTCTCAGTCCCCATTCCACACCCTTCCACTCTTCCCAGGTAAAAGAACATAGGCTTACGGTTTAATCTAGAGCATTTGTGTGTGTGTGTGTGTGTGTGTGTGTGTGTGTGTGAAAAAGAAAAAGAATTTTATTCAGTGAGAAAGCACGGGCACCTCAGGACTGCACCCAAGGTCCAGATCTCAAGATGCAGCCTAGAGCTTTAAATTACCATCATATAATTTGTTTTCATGGTGTGGGGACTGAGCCCAGATTCTTACACATGCTTAGCAACTACTGTTTCATTAAGCTACATCCCCAGCTCTCAGAAAAAGCTAAATTAATACTTTTTTTTTTTTTTTTTTTGGCCAGTCCTGGGGCTTGGACTCAGGGCCTGAGCACTGTCCCTGGCTTCTTTTTGCTCAAGGCTAGCACTCTGCCACTTGAGCCACAGCGCCACTTCTGGCCATTTTCTGTATATGTGGTGCTGGGGAATCGAACCCAGGGCCTCATGTATATGAGGCAGGCACTCTTGCCACTAGGCCATATCCCCAGCCCCTGAATTAATACTTTTTAAAATAATGAATATACTTTACTTACCAAGATAAAACTACAAATAGCAAATAAACTCCAATGTTTTTTAGAAACAAATACTTTTTTTCTTTTTTATAGACAGTCTGGCTATATAAGTCAGGCTAGCTAGAAACTTGGGATCCTCCTATCCTAGCCTCTACTGTATTGAGATTACGGGTATGAATCAACACACTTGGCCCCTAGAAAAAAATTAATAATTAAATTGATATAATTTGTCTGGGTTGATTTGAGTTGGCTGAATAGAGAGAGATGAGCTGGAGGCTTGGTTCGAGTGGTAGAGTGCTTGCCTAGCAAGAATGAGGTCCTGAGTTCAAACGTTAGTACCACTTCCTCAAAGAGAAGAAGGAGGAGGAGAAGAAGGAAAAGGATGAGGAGAGAATGAAATGAGTGAAGGCTCCAGAAAACATTTCTGCCCCTTATCTTTGTATCTATACTTGGACTTTGCTTCATTTTTAGCATTAAGAAGCCCAGGACAGTTTCTCTCTGTCATCTTGTAAATGATCTATTGTGGAGAATGTTTGTTCTAAGAATAAATACTCAGGCTGTGGATATGGCCTAGTGGCAAACAGTGCTTGCCTCATATACATGAAGCCCTGGGTTCAATTACCCAGTATCACATATATAGAAAACAGCCAGGAGTGGCGCTGTGGCTCAAGTGGCAGAGTGCTAGCCTTGAGCAAAAAGAAGCCAGGGACAGTGCTCAGGCCCTGAGTCCAAGGCCCAGGACTGGCAAAAATAAAAAAAAAAAAGAAAAACAAAAACAAAACCCTGAGAATAAATACTCATAGAGCACATTTAAATGTTCTTAATGGGTATCAGATGGGTATCTTGTCTCACTACTAAATTTTATTTTTTCTTCCTTATGCTGTTAGTGTGGCCTATCCAATATTTTTAAACTTAGCTATACATTTTATACGTGGATTCATTAATAAAATGAAAGACAAAAGAGAAATATTTATCCAAAATAATTATGCCTAAGGAAATTCCATCTTTTTTGTGTTCTAATCTGCTAGCCAGAACTGATACCTGGTTGAAGGCTACAGATCCTATCTCCCACTCATCTTTGTCTATCTGTCTGTCACATTCTTAAAGACCTTAACACTGGAATCATTCGTTGCTTTGTTTTGAGGTGGGGTCTCAGTATGTATTCTTGGCTAGCCTTTAACTCACAATCCTCTTGCCTTAGCCTCCTGAATGCTGGGCTCACAGGCATTTGCCATTATAGCCAGTGAAAAGCATTCTTGAATAATCACCTTAAAGATTCAAGGATTTATTTTGACCTGGGACTACAACTATATTCCCTAGTTAATCAAGGAGCTTGGTTTATTGACACAAACACCTCAATATCCCACTTATCAGTTAGTGTGGAACAGGGCTCAGAGAGGAATTGAAAGAAAACACATGAATGAAACACCAGGAACAGCAAATTTTCTCCTACAGAGAAAGACTAGGAACAAGGATTCCTGCCCACACCTGCTTCAAGAAGCCCAACAAATGACTTGAGAATTCTGGGTCTTACTCATTGTATTCCAAAAGCCCGCTTCATGGTCTGGTGCTGAATGAATGAATAAAGACATGAATGTATGGGTGTCAAGGTGAGAGGGTGTTTAATAAGTGCTTATGTTTGGGACAGACTCATAAAAAGGACAGTAGATGGGTGTGTGTGGGTATACATGGAATAAAGTTATTGAAATTTAAGGGCAACTCTCAAATCCTGGAGTTTGTTTTGAAAGCAATGACTCATAGCACTTGCCTCCTCGTATTGGGTGTGCTGTGTTCAGGAAGAGTTAGGTCCTTGTTTGTGGCTTTTCTTTCAGCAAACTGATCCATAGAGTCAGCCATGTTTTTCTCATGGCGATTGATAGAACACCATCATCGAGCTGAATGTTCTGTCCAGTAGACGGCGCTGTTGTTCTCCAGCCTTGTAGATGATGCCAATCTTCCTCAATGTGGTTCATTCCAGGTTTTCATAATAATAATAATAATAATAATAATAATAATAATAATAATAATAATAATAATAATAAAAAGAAGGTTCTCAGACATTTGGGTGAAAATTTTCTTTCTCTCTGTAAACTAGATGTGAAAATGTTTCTTTGCAGTGAGTCCACCCCTCATGTCTTTTCAAAGCGGCATAGAAAAAAAAGGGAGGGGGGAAGGAAACATTGGTTCTTTTTCCTGTTCTGGAAACAAAACAACCTAAACTCGTTTGGAATGGGATTCTAACACCTTTGGCTGTAAGCAGCTGGAGGTGGAGTAAGGAGTACCTAATGGTGGTCAAATAATCTCTAACATACAACCACCATCCTGTTTTGGTTGAGGGCCCAAGTCACACACTTGGTGGGAGGCCTGGGCTGAGTAGGATGGATCTTTTCCCAAGGAGCCAGGGAGAACACAAGGCCACTGTGAAGGAAGGTGTAGGGCCTGCTGCTGAAAAGCTCCGGCATAGCTGTCCCCAAATGCCCACTGCCCACTGTCCAGCATTGGCTTTGCCCTCAAAGGGACTGATTGAGGAAGATGCCACTCTGGCCTGGGGTTAAACTGTGTGTGGTGATGGGGAAAGGAATGTGGACTTTGGCTGAGTGAAGAGAGGAAATACAGGAACCCAAAGGAAAGCCACCACCAACCAGGAAGGGTGAAGTGTCTCCTCCCTTTCTAAGTCCCCATGTGTTAGTTACTTTGGGAAGTTTCACTCTCTTGTGAGTACCTGTTATCTAGTAAAAGATAACAGGACTCCTCAGTCTGGGAGAGAACAACCTCTTGGGTCTATCCCATAGCAAGTGAAAGTCTCATCAAAAACAAAACTGTTTCACAGACAGATTCTTCTTCACTTGGGTTGTTAAAATCAATCTGTAAACATGAATTACAGAATTTCCTCACAGGGAAAGGTTACTTAGTGAAAAATTTTAAGTTATAGATATGCCCGGGAGTAAGCAAGTTGAGGATGGGAATAACTGCGATTGAACTTGGACTCTTTTATTTCATTTGATTTTCAGTTCAGATGGATTCGAGTCTATCATCATGATATCTCAGCATCTCAGTTTCATTCCCATAAAATGGAGACACTTATGCCTGTCCTACCTCCCTCACTGGATTGTGGTGAAAGTCACACTGGGAAAACAGCATGTCAATTCTGAAGTGTTACACAAGTATGAGAATTTATGTTTGGTAGATGTCCTTCCTTTTCCAAAATGACTCTCAGCCACAGTGCATAATACAGAAAATTTGCACAAACTGAATATCAAAACACATCATAAACAACAACAACAACAACAACAAAAGCATGTCACGATTGAACCAACATCTCCATAGAATGATTGCCCATTGCAAGCAAAATAGAACATTTCCAGTCTCATTCTTTTCATATAGAATTGGAGTCCTAAAGCCCAGTTAATAGTATAACTGTTTAACTCTGCATTCAGAAATTGTCAACAGCTTGCTTTTTCACTGCTATTGTTTCTTAGTTGATTAGTATGGATATAAACCAGAGAAAACTGGTGTGTGACCTAAGAAGGTTGAGCAAACAACATCTTAGCAGCTTGTCATTACGCAAGAGACAGTGGGAGACATTGTATTAATCCCCAATGCAAATGTGAGACTCTGCATGTCTCTGTAGAAAGTAGAGCATACAGGAACTAGAATATTATATATTTATAATATTAAGTAAGACTGTAAAAAATAAAATTCCTATATGAAATTTCTACAACTGACAGCAATGTCCTAGGAGCAGAAAAACAAGAAAGAGGATGCATTATTAAAGATTTTAAGTCCTTCATAAAAATTTTTAAGTGAGCTGCTTTAGTCTTTTTTATATTACAAGACAGGATACAAACAAATATAGACAAGCACATATTAAAATTGAGTCCAAACATCTTTTCTGCACATATTTTTAGGTTATGTCTACCTGGCCAAGAGAAATACAGGATTAAAATAAGTGGCTGATGAAATAAATCAAAATAGAGGAATAAAATAACCAGTCAGTCCAATAATTGAAGGCAAATATGAGAATTTGGGTTTGGGGGTTGTTTGGGGGCCACCCTTCCCCAGCAAGAGCCATTAGAGCTCATGGTCTTCTATCCAATCTGTCTTACAGATGCTGATGAAGGAACTCTGAAACTGAGGATACAAGAGAATTCTAAAGGAACATCTACAGAAGCTACTTAAAAACATCTTAATTACCAAATTCATTTTAATTTCCAAATAAATACTCCAGGTTAGGGGAAGAGTTTATAAAAAAGGATTCAGTGACATGATGACCTACTATTGCAGCCATTGAAATAAATAGTAAATAATACAAAACCATGTAAGGGTTAGTTAGAATTCCAAATATAATTATACATCTTCTGAAATTTATATACAAGTGGAAGGCATATATGGAGAAAAAACACATAAATTCTGGTTATAAGCTTACTTTCAACATGGGTACTGCTTTTCACAACATTCATTTTTTCTTGAGCCAGTTCTGGGGCTTGAACTTAGGGTTCAGGTACTGTCTCTGAGCTCTTGCTCAAGGTTAGCATTCTGCCACTTGAGCCACAGCTTCACTTCTGGCTTTTTAATGGCTAATTGGACATAAGAGACCCAAGGACTTTCTGGTGTCAAGGTGAGCTTCTCTGATAAAGTACAGTGTCTTCCTCAGCTGTAAACTTTGGCATTAGTTATATCCTGCCATTTTCCTGCAGTCTCCATTCATAGAAAGGCAGGCACCCAATGCTGTTTGTCACTTAAAGGGATTTGCTATTCAAGATTCTAGGGTCTGTTCTGTGTTAGCTAACAACTATCCAACTCTGGAAAACTCAGAACACGGCTTAGCAGGAAATCATGTTGTAAATGATTTGGTTTATTTTCATCTTGTCATCCTGTGTGGTTCTGTATTGCTTTATCTGGGTAATGGAAATAAGTCTGAGTGAGAGTGGTCGGAGTCAAGCCATGTTTTCTCACATCATTGCATTTGGCACATTTTCTCTCTGGACACATCCAGTGGACATTTTGCAGATGTGCTAATCTCAGGAAGACTGAAGTTTTTAGAAGGCCACTCATTGTATTTAGGGGTAAGTGGCAAGGGAGAAAATGCTTACTACTGTTTGGGTTGTGTTTCCTTAGGGTGGCAAAGAATTATAACATAATAGGATTGATTAATGACCCACCTAGGAGACACAGTGCAGTAGTTTGGGCTGAACAAAGCTGAGTGCCTACTCTGCTTTCGAATCTTTCAAGATTTTTAACAGTTGTAAAGTACCTACTTCCCTAGTTTACTTTGGGGAGTAAATTATACCAATAAAAAAGTGCTTCAAGAACAACTCACTGTACTTGCTGCAGAGCATTCTGGAAAATGTCACCCCCAAAGAATAATTCCATGTCTGATTTCATCAAGAGCATTGCATCTCTAAAGTAACTTTCTGAAAGTTAATTATTTTATTTAATAGTATTTGCTTAGAACATTCTCTAAGTAGCAAGATGGCATGGTGGAGATGTCAGTACCTTAGCAAAAACATAAAATCATGGTGTGATGGGCCAGAGATTGGATTCATTCACTCAACCTTGGCAGTCACTGTTATCACATGTAACATCCATATATGTAATATAAATAAAATATTTATATATGATATGTATGGTGCGTCCTATGTAATATTATATGTATGTATGTACACACACACACCCCAACACCATCTCTCTCTCTCTTAGGAGAGAAATAGACACATAATATAGATAGATGGATGGATAGATAGATAGATAGTATGGTACTTTGCTAGGTAAGTGCTTCCCACTTTGGCCATTCCCTCAACCCTTTTGAGTTTTAAAAATTTGTTTTTCACATAGAAACCTCAAACCCTTGCCTAAACCAGCCTCTAACAGTTCTACAATCTTCCACCTCCACTTCCGGCAGACCTGGACCATTGGGTGCACCATGCGAAGCAGAGCTTACTTTGGGTCTTCTGCTGATAATGGCAGTATGTCAGTTACTGTTGTTATCATAGTTTTCCTCATTAATATAGAAGTTTATGCAACAAACCACGGAAAATGTTCTAGAGACAAAAGATACTGACATGAACTAAACTAACCTCCTTACTTCACAGAATTTTCTCTCTAGTGGTAGACAAAGCTGTCCATGAATAATAAAGAAAAATCAGTATTGTTTAGATTGCTGCATGAAGAAAAGTATAACAGCTTTTAAAGCATTGGAGCATCACTGAGAATCCTGTTGGGGAACAGGCAGCCAGAGGAAGAGACACATGAACGAAGTTCTGGGTGGAGAGGAACAGAGTTGGGCAGATGCTTTTTCAAGGGCAAGGGCACTCCTCCCCCTCCTCCTCCTCCCCCTCCTTCCTCCCCCTCTGGCTTGGACTCAGGCCCTGAGCACTGTACCTGGCTTCTTTTGCTCAAGTTTAGCACTCTACCACTTAAGCTACAGCACCACTTCTGGCTTTTCTGTGTATGTGGTACTGAGGAATCAAACCTAGAGCTTCATGCATGCTAGGCAAGCAATTTGCCACTAGGGCAAACTCATGGCTGGGCAAGGGCATTTCAGACAGATGGATAAAATAAGTATGAAGGCCATATGAGACTGTGGTTAGGAAACAGGTCTCTGGAGTTTAGCTAGAAAGGTTCAAATCCTGATGCTGCATGAAATAATAATGACAATATTAAGTACTAACCATGTGTCTGTTATCATGATGTGACTTTTGCATGGGCTTTTCTTTTGTGTTTGTTTGATTCTCATCCACCCTGCAAAGTCAGTCTGCTTCTGAAAGCCATTCTACCTACAAGGGAATGGGGCAAGAAGAGGTTAGGGAAAGCTGGCGCCAGGATGTGACCACTGTAGTTGGACTCAAGGGCCAGGAGTTTGAATACAAAATAAAGTGTGGGATGGGCATGGCTAGGATGTGGGGAAATTGGGACATTTGCCTTTTACAGTTACTCCCTCTCTGAGCAGTGACCTCCTCTCCTTCAATTCTGCTTAGTACCTCTGATGGTTTGGGAGGGGTATATCTAGCTATGCATCACCACCTTTTGTTCTGGATCTTTCCCCACAAAAATCTTTCCTCTTCCTAATCCTTGATGACTTGCTGCCTTGGTTTAAGTAAAATGACAAACCAGGCACCACAAGGGTGCCAGTGGGAATTGAGACTCAAGAGAAGTAGCAAAAATGGTAAGTCTTACTTTGCAAGTGAACAGCTGTGTGACCTGGGCCGGGCCATTGCATCTCTGAGTCTCAGTTTCCTCACCTAAAATGGGTTGCTATCTCTACTGTATTCCTCACCTGATACCATTTTTCCTGTGCGAATCAAATAAGGTCATATATGAACCTATAAAATACAAATAAAATATAAGCTACTTTTGAGTACAGTATGTTATTATAAATATAAAAATATATCCCTGGGCTGTGTAACTTTTTGGTTATTAGAATATATTACTGCGAGCAACTTCTGGCCCTGTTTGATATTCTCACTGAATGCCATGCTCTTCTGTACATTCTAATTCTTCAAATTTCATTTCTCTGGACAATAAAAATATTACTTGGAATTTTACCAATAGCTTGAAACTTGATTCTTTGGAAACTAGATAAATGAGAGTATTTTTGTACCTTTTGAAATTGAAGTCATTTGACTCTGTAATTTCTACCATATGTATTTTTTTAGGGTACAGAATAATCTCAGTTAACCAGAATTCTAGGAGGAATGGAAATTTTTTTGACAAGGTTTTGCTACATTTCCCAGACTGGACTCAAATTTGTGATCCTCTTGTCTTAGCCTTTCAAGTGCTGGGATTACAGGCATGAGCCACCCACACCTGGCTAGAATGAGAGGTTTTAAGTAACTTATTCTTGGCTTACTAAAAAACAAAAATGATTGCAAAATCCCTCTTTTATACTGTAATATTTTTTGAAATGTATCAGGTGCTTCTCTGACTTAGAAAGTCTACAACTTTCTAAAGTGCCCAAGAGGATAGTGTGTGTGTGTGTGTGTGTGTGTGTGTGTGTGTGTGTGTGTGTGATTGCTTAATGTAGAATGGATTTGGTATCTTGAGCATCTCTTAAGATATATACATTATATACACAATCATGGACAACATAGGAGAGTTAAACATGACCTGTTCCTTGGACAACATCTGGAGTGGTGCAAAGTAAGGATAACAGTGATGTTTAAACCTACCAATGGTTAAAGGCAGAGGCTCAATGACCTGAGGCTTTCTTGGGTTAGAAATCTTTTTTAGTTACTTAGTAACTCTTTAGCCATGGATACATTTCTTATCCTTTTTGAATACCCCATTTCTTCTTGAAGACAGCAATATAATAATAGAAATAGTAGTAATGAAGATAGTAATGCTACCTACATGTAGAGTATCACAGCAAAGGTGGTGTCTAATGCATCCACTCCTGGAAAGGTAGGAATGTTTGCTTTTGTTGATTGTGATGAACAGCTTAGTATGTTTTTGACACTACTTCTCTACAACTCTGTGAGCAGGTACTAATACTATCCTTAGTTTTTTCTGGGTACGATGTGTGGTATTATCCTTATTTTTAGATGAGAAAATTGAAGAATAGCCACGAAAAAAATGTGTAACCTGAGGTTGCTTAGCTACCAGTGAAGCTGATATTTCATCATGCCTAGCTCCAGATGTATCTTCCTAATCAGCATCCTGCACTGTCCTGGTCCTATCTTTCCTAATCTCAGGCAAAATTTACCATCTACATTTATTTACCTTATTAGTTATTCCCCCAATCTCCATTTGCAGGGTTCAAACAAATAGTAGACATTTATGGAAGGGAATGATATTGGACAATAACCATGTAGAGAGTTGGTTAATTACATTTAATTAAAATTTTGAGCATTGTGCTAGTGAGCACAACCCTTTCACCAAATCACCTATTGGAAATAGCCTTGAAAAAGCTGTTTTGAAATCAGTATTTCTTTTTGTTTCAAGTCTATTAAAGTCACCATATAAAAATTGCCTTGAGGGATTTTATTCTGTTTGGCTTTGGATGATGCATACTTGGAAATTTTTTTCTTGTTAATGTTCTATCTGGTTTGAATGTCTTTCTGCCACAGGTTCAGGGTAAACTCTAAAGGAGACCTAGGATATCCCACTCCAACCTGTGTGCATACATGTTACTTGATGAAGGGCATGGTATGTGGCCCGTGAAAATGGGGGGCAGGTGCCATGATACAGTTTGCTTTTTCCAGTAATGGTGAGGGGTCAGAGCTACATTTTAAAGAAAAGGGGGAAAATTACTTTTCCATTCAAAAGTAGAAAAGTATGACTCATGCTGGAAATGGTCCAGAATGTTGGCCAAATAATCCAGATCGACAACTAAAGCTAAAATATCTTGGGATGAAAGTCAACTATTGGGATGCAAAGAGGATGCATACAAGGGTAGAGTCATTAAGGAAAAAATGCACATAAATGAAAGAAAAGGCATACGAAATGCAGAGTATAAAACATGAAAAACAAACACATCCAAGAAGCACCTTTCAAATGATTTTCCTGATCTCTTTAGACAATCCTAGGAACTCCAAAATCCCTGTTTAACAAATTCATAGGCTTTCCAAAGAAAACCAACCTCTCCTTATAAACAAAGTGGAAATTTCCTTCTTTCCAAAAGGGCCCTACTGCCAGCCATAGAGGAAGCAGAGGCAAAAACACGTTTCTGCCTGAAATGACCTCCTATTTTAAGAAAAAACAACAGGGCCCCAAAGAAGGAAAGAAAAAACAAAGTTCCACCCAGAAGGAAATTGTATGTAAACAGCCCAAAGGGAGACCTACCAACCAGAGAGGCTAGAATACTGAAATAAGCAAGGAGTGAAAGGCATCATTAGCCTCTGCCAATGTCAGAATCTGAACTTTGTGACAACTGCTTTGTGATTGACAAAAATTGGGTTAGGGGTGGGAGGACCCAGACAAAAGCAAGCTGTCTGCAGAGTCCCCTGTGCAGCGTGGAAACTTTGATCTTTGAAGTCTGCCTATTTTTTTTTTTTTCAGGACTCTGTTAGTGTGTAGCCCAGAGAAGATCAGCAACCACAAAATGCTGGCTATAATTTTCTGCAATTTGTCCCATGCCCTCTTCAAGCCCTGGTGAGATGGGTTTCTTTTGTTTTTAAGCTGCATCCTGGATGTTAGCAAAGTAGTTCAGGCAAGATGAGAACAAATTGGAATCTTCCTACAATTCTAAGCCTGGAGGCTAACTGCAGGCTTATTTTTATTTTAGATTTTCAGCATCTGTATTTTGTTTGGTCTAGTCAGCATTAATGCCTCCACTCCTCCTTTGGGGATCTAACATTTAAAAGGCAAGTGATTCCAAGTCACATTTAAATTTTTATTTATTCTTGAAATATCTGGTCCAGATATTTGTACTCAGGTCCAAGATAGGTTGATTACATCTAAATACTAAATTCTCACTAAATACCCACTGCCTCTTCAGGTGGGTCATACATCAAACATCGTGTCAGTCTATATGCTCCTGACTCATGTCATCTATTTGCCCCTTACAAGGGAATCTGCACTGAGTTTAAAATTGATCCATAAACATCTCTAGGGAAATCCCTTGTTTAATCCAGGAGTCCAGTAGTCTCCCAAGAAGAACTCTTGGGCTGAGTCTGGGCGAGGTATCATTATGATTGGTTAATTATGTTCTCTTTGGTCACTGAGGGAGCAGATGGCAGAGCATATGCACCATATCTGCCCTGTATCATCAGTCAGATCTCTAGTTTAACTCTGACTTAATCTTGCCTTTAAATAGGATCCAGCCTGCTTTTTAAAGCACATTTTCTCAGCACATTCTCCAAATCTGGTTGCATTCATTTCTTCCCTAAACCTCTAAATAAAACCTCCTGTATAAAATCTCATGGACTCCCTAAGAATCATATCACATGTTCCATGGACCCTAAATCATTTACTTGACAAGAAGTATCTGGTATTGTTCAAGTAAAACCTCAATTAAGTCAAGATTCTGGGGTGTGCAGTGTAACTGGACAAATGAAACAGTGGCCATGTGTGTGCCCATTGTCATTTATTTGCTCATGCATCCATGAATCCATGCATCCGTCCATCCTCCATATTTTTAGCCACTTTCTGGGACTTCCAGCTGTGTGTCTTAAGGTAAAGACCTGCGGGAATTCTCGCCTCTTCCCTAAGTGGTTCTCTGCCTATGGACCCTTGGCCATCTCTTGCAATTCATTCACTGGAGGCCAGTATGTAACTAACCCTTTCACACAAAATGGCCTGCCAGAAGTCCAAGGGTGAGATGCTTTTCAAAGGTCTCCAACCCATAAATGAAACCCCCTTGGTGCTTTTAGGGTTTCTGTTGTTGGAGCCACAAGGACCCTTAAGAAAAACACTTGGAGCCAGCTGGTCCCTGCCATCATTGAAACCCAAAGACGTAGAGCTCCACGGGTGAGGAACTGCTCCCTCGATGTCTTCAAGTTGCTTGTATTTCAAAAGAATTCAGCTTACCACCTCTGTGGCTTTTAGCCTCTCTAATAAGGCAGTTTTTAAAAAGCTAAAAACGTAATCTGCCTTTTAAATCTGCTCTTCCTGCTGAGTCTAAATGGGGTTGCAGCAAAATGCCTGGCCAGCATTAGAGTTCCCTGAAGTCAATCAGCTGAAATGGGGTTGCTTGGGGGTTGGAAATATATTTGAAAACACTCGGGGGGTGGTGCAAAATAACTGAACAAAGGCGAATTACATGAAAGGAAGTAGCAGGTGGAGGCTTATAATGTGAAAGAATCACTTGTATATTTTGGAAACATCAGAAACTGAGACAGGGATGCTGACCTCCAAAGTTTATCTATTTAATTGAAAGTATGTTTTCAGTTGGCATTAGAAAAAGATATATTAACGAACATGGCTTCAACTACACAACCTGGAATCGCCAAGAATATATAGAAGAAATGTTAAGTATCCAAGGAAGAACAAAGGCTAAGACACATAAGGCAAGGATGGGCATTATTGTAATATTTTCTCAGTAGTTTTTCATAGGATCACATCATAATTTTCCTTCATCATATTCAAAAGGTGGAAGAGTTCTGAGAATTAAATTTTTGATATGGTAAATTCTAGTCTTCTACTGTATCTCAAAAAAAAAAAGAATCCTAACATAGAAAGTATTATGTGAATCCAGACGTGCCAGTGCATGCTTATAATCCCCAGCAATTGAGAGATTGAGGATAGTGGATCACAAGTTCAAGGCTAGCTTGGGCTACATTGTGATTTTGAAGCTTGCTTGAGCTACAAAGGGAGAGTCTGTATCGAAAGAAAAACAACCCAAGAAAAAAGAACCATGGGAAAAAATCTACTATAGACAAATTATTTTAAATGACTGAGAGTGTGGCTCATAATGCATATCTCAAAACAGAATAATAATTTTCTAAAATGTGACACATCTGTTATCTTTCAAAGTCATTTAGCAGAAGGGTGACCTATAGTGAAATAACTTTGGGTTTTCCAAGAAAAATATAATTTAATTTATCTGATAGAGAAAGTTCAGTTGGTCTCCAAGGAGTACCCCCCCACCCCACACACACCTTTTTCTTTTCTTTTAAAAAGCAAGAATAGTTTTCAAGTAAATTTGCTCATTAGATTTATATGAGCAGCCTTAAAATTGTGTTTGGCCAAAGTGAATTCCATACAAAAGAGGATAATTCAAAAGTGGAAAGCATAATGCTAAGACAAATTTCTATGCAAGAGGGTATTTGCCATTGCTTTTCCTGTGCTTTCACTCTGGATGGAACACATTGTGTGGACAGCATTGCCAAAAGTTCTTTTCTCTTTGCTGGATGATGGTGTGGAGGTAAAAACTTGAAAATATTGCAGCTGCCAGTGCACAATGGCTTGTTCCCCTGTGGAGGCCAATGTGTGTGCTAAATGTAATGTTTCAGAACACTTGAGAAGGTGGATACATATGAGTAAATTACAAGGGATTAAACTCTGGGTTTGAGTAAGAATGGAAAAATTCAGATGCTTAGCCAAGACAGTCCTAAATGACTTTGATCTGGATATCTCCGGAGAATGAGTTTCTCTTATTCCAGCCTTCTCTGGTTTTGGCTAAGCAAAGCATACAGTAAAGAAACAAATAAAAATAAATAAAACAGAAAGTTTTTAATGGACTTTTAGAACTTCTACTTCTGGCTCCAAAGGGGAGACAAAAGGCAAATAGATATTGTCTTAAAAATGCTAAGCCAGGCTTTTTCTAACCTCAAAAACAGCAAGAAAAATACAGAAAAAAAAATTGGGATTTGATGAGGTTCAGCTTTGGGGCAAGTTTCAGGACAGTGCTTATTCTAGCAACTTCCTTTCCATCTCTGTGGAAAGTCTGCGGGAATTTGAAAGCAGGGTCTAGGCAATGGCATTGTTAGATGGGCTGCAGTTTGTCCTTTGCAGCTCTACCCAGGCTTCCTACAGTGTGTTTGTTGTTCCTGGGCCTTCCTCTCTCTACCACTGCATGAACTCTTTATGCATGAGGTGAGCTCAGACCCTTTCTTATCCAGTTCTTTCTGGTAGAATTTTGCTTAGCTCCCACCTCCAAGCTCCCTCACACTGGCAGATAACCTTTTTCTGCCTTCATTTAAGCATCATTCCACTTCTTTAAAACAAACCTTGAATCTGCAGGCATTCCTTGTACTCAATCAGTGATTTTTTTTTTCGTTGTTGCAACATTCATTTGGCTCTTGAAGTCTATCCATCTATCCACCCATCCATCTATCATCTATCTTCCAAAAAGAAAAAAATGGTGAGACTTGCTGTTTAAAAAAAGAAAAAAGAAGACAAAGCTGGAAGTTCAGCAGGAGAGCACCTACATTTTGTACACACAAGGTTCTGAACTCAATCTCCAGTAACAAAAAATAAATTCTTTCAAAAGGAGAGAGAGAAAGAAGATTATTTTTGTGAGAATCAAATATGTTTTAAACATTATTCTAGAAAATTTATGGAATACCTTACTTAAACTCTGCAACTACATAAATGTTTAGAATTCATATTGGTATAAAACTCAAAGGAACTAATTCATGTGAGACAGAGCACACAGTTAGAAGGCAAGATTTGTAATTTGTTATTATTGTTTCTTAAATTCTTCCCTACGGAGGCAGGAAAACATTATTTTGTGCCTTTAGGTTAGAGTCTGTTATAATGCATCTTATTAATAGGGCTCTATAAGTATTTACTGAGTAATTGAATAAATGGACTCTTTTCAAAGTGTATGTCATTTCTATCACTGTTTTCCCTGGTTAACAAGATATTATTGAATAGATTAATTTATGTTCATTTGTAAAACCATAGTTATAAAATTGTAATATCTGACATCAAAATAGCTCAGATAACACAATAATTTTCCACTTGTTTTATCTTTGTTTCTTTTTCCTCATATAAATTCCCTGTTCTAATGAGCTATATAATTCCTATACTTGAATGAAATACAAATATATTACTTAGATAGTATGGCTTGATAAACCCAATAAAAATACAATATTGTGCACATACAAAAACTGACTTGGAATCAAGCCATGGGACTAGAAAAGTAATGTGTGAAAATAAAGAGAACTGCTTGGAAAAAAAACAAAAAAAATTATTTTTGGAAAGCAGGCAAATGTTGCAGGAAGTGTAATGATTTGGGGAACAATTTTATAACCATAAAACAGGGTACCATGGAGTAATTGTAGAGCTTGAATGTCTAACAATTTAGCTCTTTGGATCTATGGATTTTCATCTGTGAGATAAAGTTTTGTAGCTTGATCTCTGACCCTAACACTAATAGTGTGATTTTATTTAATAATAATAACACTTATATAGATCTTTCTATATAATTACTTGATAGGTATATATATGTATATATATATTGTGAGAAAGAAGACATATCTAGACCTTAATCTATGTATTATTGTTTAAAATGTTATCAACTAATAGATTGATCTATCAATAGATTTACTCAATAATGAAATATAAGTTTATATGTTAGTAATTAATTAAAACTATTTGGGGATTTAATCCAAACTACTCAATAGATTTACTCAATAGTGGAAGATAAGTTTAGTATGTTACTTAGCTTCCTAGAAAGTGATAATGAAAGCTATCTCAGATATCACACTGTCACCTTGATCAAGATGATGAAAAATGACAGAACCAGCTCAAGGTCATTGGCTGAACTCACCGTGAGTGCTCCTCACATGAAATTCATTTCAATGACTTGATTGCTTGTTTGATTATACTGACAGCCCCACACAACTCAGACACTGTCATAGTAAATAAGGAGATATGAGAAATTATTAAATATATTAAAAGTCAGAGAAAGAAGAAATTTTGCTAGAAAAAATATCTGAAAAAATTAAGTGATTTCTGCCCTATTTTGCAGAGATTTGGGGTTCATTTGTTACCTACATCCAGAAATAATTGAGTTGTTCCCATCTACTCCATGTGTGATCTATTCGGAGTATTTAATGTTTACACCATTTATAGACATATAGTATCTCACTTTGTAAAATATATTATAGAATTCTACTTGTCCTAGTAAGTGAAATATTAAATTTACAAGTGTTAAAAGATTGATTTTATACTCGCTCTGATTGTATTCTCAAGAGAAGCATGCCAAGGATTATAACTTTTTAATCTTTAATTTATTTCTGTGCTAGAAAACTAACAGTTTTATGTACTGACATTTAAAGTTTGAATGGTACATTAGTGTAATTTTCAAGATTTCGACATGAACATCTACTTCATGTTTTTTTTTTTCTTCAAAAAGACTGGAAAATTGCTTCTCTTTTTGGGGTTGATAAATTTTCATTGCAGCATGGAGTTTCAGTTAAAAGAGTCTTTTGTAGAATTCATATGCTAAATATCAAAGTAGGTAAGTGTCAAACTTTGTAAAAAATATAAAGAAATTAGTACTTTCAGTTTTATTAGCACACAGGAACAAGAATCACAGAATCATTTGAATGTTGAAAGTTTCACAGTGGTATTAGTGCAAAAGATATTTCTCAACTCTATCTCTTTGTCTCGGTCTGTCTGTCTGCTCTCTGTTTCTCTCTCACTCTCACTCTCTGTCTCTCTAAGAGAGAGTCTCTCTATGTATGAGAGGCTGGCTTCAAACTCACCATCCTCCTGTCTCACCATTCCAAGTGCTTTGATTATAGTGTGGACCCTCACATCTGGCCTTATCAACTCTCCGGAGTGTATACATCACCAGGTTAGGTGCTATGAGAGATCCCTTCTCTCCAGAAGCCTATTGTAATCTGGTAGATTGGGGGTCAACAACAGTTTCTGTGAAGGGTTGGATCGTAAATATTTTTCGTTTTGCAGGCTATATGAACTCTGGTGCTTAGCTCTGCTCTTACAGGATGAAATTGATCACAAAACAAAATAAACCAAAAGGATGAGAATGGGCATGGTCTACTAAAACTTGATGGGTGGAATCTGAAATTTTAATTCCACATAATGCTTGTGTCATAAAATGTTATTCTTACTTTGTTTTTTAATTATTTAAATATATTAAAAACATGCCTTTCCTCCCTCATGTAATATACTCAAGCACACAGGGGGCTCAAGTTGGCAATCTGTCTTATGGCAAATGTGCAAAGAAGAGGTTAAAATTGGCATTATGTACTTGGTTAATGTACAAAGGAATAAGAAATTGAATTTGGCATGTCAGAAATATTATTCAAGAGAAAATGAAGTCATACTAGCTGTCTCAGATAATTGACAACAAGAAAAAGTTCTGATTTTGTCATTCCTTTGTTCCAATTGTTTTTATGACTAGGTAACATCTTCTGAATAACAAACAAGATTGAATATTAATGAAGTATAATGTATGACAGTGTGTTCAAATACAGACATGTCTTCTTATACTTCACGTCATTGTGGAATCAGGTGCAAGGGCTAGGGAATGCTACTGGGAGGTGAGTGACAGTAAATCTGAATAGGAAAACCCTTTTATGTAAGGAGGCATTTTCCTTTACTAAAGGAAGCAAAGATTAAACTATGGATATCTGGGCAAGGACATATCAGATAGGAAAATGAAGTTCAAGAACTAAGGCAGAGTGCCTTAGTTAGACCTGGGACTATTAAGTGGTAGAGAAAGAAGTCAGAAAACTGCAGGCTGGCCATGCTGTGAGCTTCTTATAACTCATTGGGAAGGCTTAGGATATTACGATGGATAAGAAAGGAAACCGGTAAATGCCTTTGAACAGAAAAGTGACTTGATGCATCCGGTGTTAAAAGATTGTGCAGACTTCTGATTGTGAGTCCTTTACTGATTATATCTCTCAAGGGCTGGGATTTGTCTTCTTTGCCCTCATGTTCCCAGTTATTGGTGTAGGCAGGCTCCTAGTCAATATCCATTAAATAAGTGTATGTGAAATAGGTGTTTACCTAAAAAACTGATTGCTGAAAGGATTGTGAAAAGAACTCAAAAATAGAAAAGTTCTCTGAGTTATCACGACTCCAATGATACAATTTACTTTAGTAGAACATTCTGAAGTCTTTTGTATTTATTTATTCAGTGGAGAATTGATTTCCTTTTTCTCAACATTAATCCCCAAACTCGAGCTTTTATAGCAACAGTTAAGAAAGTCATAGCTTTTCTTCACGAACATCTTATCCAATTATAATGCCACAAAAGTTTTAAGGAACAGGCCAAAGCAAAGATGTAACAGTCTATTTGTTGGTGTTTTTAAAAATTCTGTAATACAGGGCTGGGAATATGGCCTAGTGGCAAGAGTGCTTGCCTCCTACACAAGAAGCTCTCGGTTCGATTCCTCAGCACCACATATATGGAAAACGGCCAGAAGGGGCGCTGTGGCTCAGGTGGCAGAGTGCTAGCCTTGAGCGGGAAGAAGCCAGGGACAGTGCTCAGGCCCTGAGCCCAAGGCCCAGGACTGGCAAAAAAAAAAAAAAAAAAAAAAAAAAAAAAAATATATATATATATATATATGTATATAATATAAATAAATAAATAAATAAATAAATAAATAAAATTTCTGTAATACAGAAAGCCCACAGACTGGGAGAAGATCTTTACCAGACATTTAACAGGCAAAGGCCTCATATCTAAAATTATATGCAGAACTAAAAAAATTACCTTCTTCCAAAACAAAACCGCAAAGAACCAATAGCCCCCTCATCAAGTGGGCTAAAGACTTACAAAGAGACTTCTCTGATGAGGAAATGAGAATGGCCAAGAGACATATGAAAAAATGCTCTACATCACTGGCCATAAATGCAAATCAAAACAACATTGAGATTCCATCTCACCCCAGTAAGAATGTCATATATCAAGAAAACTAACAATAACAATTGTTGGAGGGGATGTGGCCAAAAGGGAACCCTACTTCATTGTTGGTGGGAATGTAAACTGGTTCAGCCACTCTGGCAAGCAGTATGGAGATTCCTCAGAAGGCTAAATATAGAACTCCCCGATGACCCAGCAGCCCCACTTTTGGGTATCTATCCAAAAGACCACAAACAAAATCACAGTAATGCCATCAGCACAACAATGTTCATCGCAGCACAATTTGTCATAGCGAGAATCTGGAACCAATCCAGATGCCCCTCAGTAGACGAATGGATCAGGAAAATGTGGTACATATACACAATGGAATTTTATGTCTCTATCAGAAAGAATGACATTGTCCCATTTGTAAGGAAATGGAAGGACTTGGAAAAAGTTATACTAAGTGAAGTGAGCCAGACCCAAAGAAACATGGACTCTATGGTCTCCCTTAATGGGAATAATTAGTACAGGTTTAGGCAAGTCATAGCAGAGCATCACAAGGCCCAATAGCTATACCCTTATGAACACATAAGATGATGCTAAGTGAAATGAACTACATGTTATGGAAACAATTTTTATATCACAGTTGTAACTACTTTCAACGTCCCATGTGTATCTGTAGCTTCTATTATTAATGTTGTTCTTGTATCACCTTCCTGTGGTTGTACCTACACTATCTCTGTAATCTTATCTGAGTATATTGGAAACCGTGTATACTGGTATTGGAAGCAGGAAATTGAAAGTGAATACCAAATTTGAGAGACACAGGGTAAAAAAAGACAAACAACTACAAAAGCAATACTTGCAAAACTGTTTGGTGTAACTGAACTGAACACCTCCTGGGGGAGGGGGGGAAGAGAAAGGGGGAGGAGGGAGGGGGGTATGAGGGACAAGGTAACAAACAGTACAAGAAATGTATCCAGTGCCTAACATATGAAACTGTAACCTCTCTGTACATCAGTTTGATAATAAAAATTTGAAACAAAAATAAAAATTCTGTAATACATTCGTTGTGTGACCTTTTTTTATGTAGGAGTTTGTGTATTTTTTTTTCTTATTTCTTGTCAAAGTGATGTACAGAGAGGTTACAGTTTCATACGTTAGGCCTTGGGTACATTTCTTGTACTGTTTGTTACTTCCTCCCTCATTCCCCCCTTCCTCCTCCCCTTTCCCTCTCCCCTCATGAGTTGTTCAGTTGGTTTACACTAAATGGTTTTGCAAGTGTTGCTTTTGGAGTCATTTGTCTTTTAATCCTTTGTCTCTGAATTTTGATATTCCCTTTCTCTTCCCTAATTCTAATACCAGTATATACAGTATCCAGTACTCAGATGAGATACAGTGATAGTGCGGGTACAACCACAGGAAGAGGATACAAGAGGATCACCAACAATAGAAGCTACGGTTTCACATGGCATGTTGAAAGTGATTACAACAGTGATATAACAGTTGTTTCCGTAACATGGAGTTCATTTCACTTAGCATCATCTTATGTGTTCATAAGGGCATAGCTATTAGACTCTTTTGATCCTCTGCTGTGACTAGCCTAAACCTGTGAGGGAAACCATAGAGTCCATGTTTCTTTGGGTCTGCCTCACTTCACTTAGTTTAATTCTTTTCCAAGACCTTCCATTTCCTTATGCATGGGGCAATGTCATTCTTTCTGATAGAGGCATAAAATTCCATTGTGTATATGTACCACATTTTCCTGATCCTTTCGTCTATTGAAGGGCATCTGGGTTTGTTCCATACTTTAGCTATGACAAATTGTGCTGCGATGAACATTGTTGTGCTGGTGGCTTTATGTGTTCTTGTTTGTGGTCTTTGGGTAGATACCCAAAAGTGGGGCTGCTGGGTCATAGGGGAGTTCTATGTGTAGCCTTCTGAGGAATCTCCATACCACTTTACAGAGTGGCTGAACCAGTTTACATTTCCACCAACAATGACGTAGGGTTCCCTTTTGGCCACATCCCCTCCGACATTTATTATTGTTAGTTTTCTTGATAAAGGACATTCTTACTGGGGTGAAATGGAATCTCAATGTTGTTTTGATTTGCATTTCTTTATGGCCAGTGATGTAGAGCATTTTTTCATATGTCTCTTGGCCATTCTCATTTCCTCATCAGAGAAGTCTCTTTTTAAGTCTTTAGCCCACTTGTTGCGGGGCTGTTGGGTCTTTGCGGTTTTGTTTTGGAGAAATTTAATTTTTTTAGTTCTGCATATATTTTAGATATGAGGCCTTTGTCCGTTTTATGGCCGGTAAAGATCTTTTCCCAATCTGTGGGCTTTCTGTTTATCTTGCGAGCTATGTCCTTTGCCGTGCAGAAGCTCTGCAGTTTGATGCAGTCCCATTTGTCCATCCTTTCTTTGATTTGTAGCCTTTCTGGGTCTTTGTTAAGGAAGTTCCATCCTGCCCCAAGGAGCCCAAGTGTTTCTCCTACTCCTTCTTGTAGTGTTTTCAGGGTATCTGTTTTAATTTCGAGGTCTTTGATCCATTTGGAATTGATTTTGGTGCAGGGTGATATATAAGGATCTAGTTTTCATTTGTTGCAGGTGTGAACCAGTTTGCCAGCACCATTTGTTAAAGAGGCTATTTTTCTTCCATCCTATTTTTTAGCTCCTTTATCAAAGATTAAGAAGGCATAGTTCTATGGGTTCATTTCTGGGTCTTCAATTCTGTTCCATTGGTCTTCAGGCCTGTTCCTGTGCCAATACCAAGCTGTTTTTATTACTATAGGTTTATAATAAAGCTGAAGTTTGGTATTGTAACTCCCCCAGCACTGTTCTTTCTGTTTAGGATTTTTTTTTTTTTTGCTATTCATGATCTTTTATTGTTCCATATGAATTTCTGGATTGCTTCCTCTATTTCTTTAAAAAAAGTGGTGTTGGGATATTAATGGGTATTGCATTGAATTTGTAGATAGCCTTTGGCAATATTGCCATTTTGACTATATTAGTCCTCCCAATCCAGGAGAATGGGAGGTTTTTCCATTTCCTTAGTTCTGCCTTAATTTCATTTTTCATGTTTTTAAAGTTCTCATCATAGAGGTCTGTCACTTCTTTGGTTAAGGTTATTCCTAGGTGTTTTATGTTTTTTGAAGCTATTGCAAAAGGAGTTGCTTTCCTGATGTTGGCCTCAGTCTTCAGGTCATTAGCATAGAGAAAGGCCATTGATTTTTGAGGGTTTATTTTATATCCTGCTACTTTGTCAAAGTTTTGGATCAGCTCAAGTAGCTTGGGAGTAGAGTCTACGGGGTTCTTTATGTATAGGATCATAACATCTGCGAAGAGAGAAAGTTTAACTTCATCTTTTCCTATTTGGATCCCCTTTATGTTTTCTTCTTGCCTAATTGCTCTGGCTAGGAATTCTAGTGCTATGTTGAAGAGGAGGAGAGAGAGCAGACATCTCTGTTCTGCTCCTGATTTTAAAGGGAATGGCTTTAGCTTTTCACCATTTAGAATTATACTTGCTGTTGGTTTGTCATAGTCTACCTTTATTATAGTCAGAAGTGTTCCCTGGAGTCTCAATTTTTCCAGGGCCTTTATCATAAATGGTTGCTGGATTTTATCAAATGCCTTTTCCGCATCTAGAGATATAACCACGTGATTCTTTACCTTGCTCCAGTTGATGTGGTGGATTACATTAATATGCTTGTGTATATTGAACCAACTTTGCATCCCTGGGTCATCCCAGGGATCCAGTTTGATTGTGGTGTATGATTTTTTTTGATGACCTGTTGAAGTCGATTGGCCCAAATTTTGTTGAGAATTTTTGCATCAATGTTCATCAGGGAAATCGGTCTATAGTTCCCTTCCCGTGATGAGTCCCTGCCTGGTTTGGGGATGAGGTTACAGTGGCTTCATAGAATGTGTTTGGTAGTGAACTTTCTCTTTCAATTTCATTGAAGATTTTGAGAAATATTGGTGTGAGTTCTATTTTGAAGGCCTTGTAGAATTCTGCTGTGAATCCATCTGGACCTGGGCTTTTCTTGGATGGGAGATCTCTTATTGCCATTTCTATTTCAATGCTGGATACGGGTCTGTTTAGAAGGTTTAAATCTTCATGGTTGAGTTTGGGGATATCAATTTTTTCTAGGATATTGTCCATTTCTTCCCAGTTCTGGAATTTGTTGGCATAAAGGTTTGCAAACTAGTCCCTTATTGTGTTCTGAATTTTGGTTGTTTTTGTGGTGATGTTATCTGTTTCATCTGTGATCTTGTTTATTTGGGTGTGCTGCCTTCATTTTTTGGTCAGGTTTGCTAGTGGTCTGTCTATCTTGTTAATTTTTTCAAAGAAACAACTCTTCATTTTGTTGATTCTTTCAATGGTTTTTTTTTCTTTGTGTCTAAGTCATTAAATTCTGATTTGATTTCAATTATTTGCTTCCATCTATTGACTTGGGGTTTGGCTTGTTCTCTTTCGAGGAGCTTAAGTTGTTGAATTGCTGTTTCTCCAGTTTGTTGATGTAGGCACTCAGAGATATAAATTTTCCTCTGAGTATTGCCTTTGCTGTGTCCCAAAGGAGCTGGTACTTTGTGTACTCATCTTGATTTAATTCCATAAACATTTGAATTTCTGTTCTAATTTCTTCAATGACCCATTGATGGTTCAGCAATGTGTTGTTTAGTCTCCATGAATTGTAGGATTTTCTGTGTTGGCTGTTTGAGTTGAGCTCTAATTTTATTCCATTGTGTTCTGAGAGAATGCAGGGAATGATTTTGATACTTCTGAATTTGTACAGATTTTCTTTGTGCCTTAAGATGTGATCTATTTTGGAGAATGTTCCATGTGCTGCTGAAAAGAATGTGTATTCTGGTGTTGCTGGATGGAATATTCTGTAGATGTTGGTTAAGTCTAGTTGGCCTATGCAGTTGTTTAGTTCTGTGGTTTCTTTGTTCAGTTTTTGGCGTGTTGATCTGTCCAGAGGTGACAGTGGAGTGTTAAAGTCTCCAACTATCAAGGTGTTTGGGTCTATGAGTGTTTTTAGAGTCAGTAGTGTTTGTTTGTTGAAATTGGGTGCTCCTGTACCCAATTGGTTTGTAGATATTTAGGATGGTTATATCTTCCTGTAGGAGAGATTCCTTTATTAGTATGTAGTAACCTTCTTTGTCTCTTCTTACCACTTTTAATTTGAAGTCAATTTTATCTGATACTAGGGTTGTTTGCTTGGTAGATTTGATTCCAGCCTTTCACTTTTAGAAAGATGTTTGCTTTTGCTGGATAGATGTATCTCTTGGAGGCAGCAGAAAGATGGATCTTGATTTTTGATCCAACTTATGAGCCTATGTCATTTGATTGGAGAATTAAGTCCATTAATGTTGAGAGTTAGGATTGAGGGATGACCGTTTGTTCCTTTCATTATAGTTATCTTGTTAAGAGCTGTGTCTTCCCAATTCTTGATCTACTATTCTGGTTTTCTATTTAGGGTTCATTTATCTGTCTGTATTGTGATCTTGATTATTTTCCCTGTGTAGTCATCTTTGAGGATTTTCTGTAAAGCTGGTTTGGTGGAGATATATTGTTTCAGTTTTTCCTTACTGTGGAAGACTTTTATTTGACCCTTGGCTATGAATGAGAGTTTAGCTGGGTACAGTATTCTTGGTTGATAGTTATTTTTATTTAGGGTTTGGCATACCTCATTCCAGGCTCTCCTTGCTTTCATGGTCTCTGCTGAGAAGTCTGGGGTAATTCTGATTGGTTTTCCTTTATATAGCTGTATGACTTTTGAAAGTGAAATAATAGCACTCACTTTTTTTTATGTTCACTATTTCTGAAATCAAGACCTTCACAATCCAACAAAGAACAATAGAAATGTAAAGAAAGATAAAGAATGCATGGCAGTGAGTTGGTTATATATACATGGACAGCTTAGGGAGTAAGAGTCCCATCTTGAATTTCCCAGGCAGTTAAGAAGGGAAGCAATCTAAGACTGAGGCCTAATGTAAAGGTCATATTGCAGAAGAGTGTTAGGAAATTGTAAGTAGTTGAGGATGTGTTATTTTGTTTTGTAACATTTCTTCTTTGGAGAAACTGTACTCTACCTGTTCTATTGTCTGTCTGGCACTATGTGTGATTTCCAAGCCATAGGATTGGATAAGTTATTCAGGATGAACATTCACAGTGACCTAGCCTGCTGGACCATGCAAACTGGGTCCTGTAAAATTCACATTAGAACACTGGGAGGAAGAGTGTTTCTTTTCCTTCTGGATCAATAGATGTAAAAACTTACACACACACGCACACACACACACACACGGACAATCCATATGAACTCTATACAGAGAGGGTGAGTGTAGTTCATACATGAAGATCATGGTTTGAGTCAACACATCTATTCAGCTCAACCAGCTATGTCCTTAGGCTTTGCATGTCTTTACATATCCTTTTGTCCCTTCAAGCTCCTTTGGAATCTGTTACTTGTAGCTAAAAGACTCTTAAGGAAAATATTTAGGACTTTGGTGACTGGCAAGAAGAGTTTCCTGTAACAACACACCTAGATTGAATTTAGAACTCAGACATGTTTCCACTGAAAGTAGCTCTAGTATATGTCCTCACTCTCAAATTTTTGTCTTATTCCTGGAATCCTATTCACATTTCCCTTCTTCTTCATGTGTACATAGTGTTTATACACACTATACCAGGTGGCCCTATTCTTCACTATTTTAGCCAATTTTAAAGCATACATCTGATCTCCTTATTCTTGAAATAATTTACTCAGTCCCTGTGTCAAATATTATATTAGAGATAGAGTGAAGAAAATTAGACAAGGCTTTTGTCCTCATTAAGCCTCACAGCTTCCTAGGGTGAATTGATCAACAAATGAGCAGAGAGGAAGTTAAGACAGATTGTGATATATCCTATGGTGGGAGCGGGATAGAGAGTGAGTAGAGTGGGCAATTACTTCTGATGAGGGGAATACTAAAGGCCATCTTCCATAAGCATGTGCTATTTAAGCTAGTGCTCTCATAAGGATTTCAAAATGAGTCTTACAGTTAGTGAGAGACCATTCTGGCAGAGGGACTAAAATATACAAAGTTCCTAAGATGATGACAGCTTAAAGGAGCTAAAAGTGAAATGCTGAGGGGATTCATATGTGTCAGGTTGGAGGATACAAATCTTATATCTTGCAGAGTCTTGAAAGTTAGGCAATGAGGTCTTGAACTATGAAGAACCCCTAAAACTTTTTAACTATATAAGTGGTATAGTTTGCTTTTACTTTAGAAAGTTTGCAGTGGCTATTGTGTGGAGAGTGGATTATCAAAGGGACAAGAATATAAACAGGTAGTCCAGCTTTGAGGTTATTGCAAGGCTAGGCACAAGATGATTATAATAAGAAGCAACAGCTAAAGTAAAATGAGAAATAGAACTGGCAGAGCTTGCTGATCAAAGAGAAGCAAGGCTCAAAGATGATCTTTCAGGTTTTGACTGAGAAAATGAGTAGATGGAAGTGACTTTTACTCAGATAGAGACCAAGAAAGGAACAATTTGGGGAAATGTCTTACCAGATCTATTTTAGAAATTTTTTTTTTTTTTTTTTTTGCCAGTCCTGGGGCTTGGACTCAGGGCCTGAGCACTGTCCCTGGCTTCTTTTTTGCTCAAGGCTAGCACTCTGCCACTTGAGCCACAGCGCCACTTCTGGCCATTTTCTGTATATGTGGTGCTGGGGAATTGAACCCAGGGCCTCATGTATATGAGGCAGGCACTCTTGCCACTAGGCCATATCCCCAGCCCCTATTTTAGAAATTTTAAGATTCAGTATGAGTGGTACACAGAGGTCTAAATTAGAAAAATTCCATCCCTTTGCTGAGAGGTCCAGTTCATCTTTTAAAGTTGGTCATAATGAAGAACCTGAGCAGCTGGTGCACCTCTATATTGTAGCTTGGGCCTGACTGGACCCTGAAGCTTCCTGGAATAACTGCAGAACATATCAATGTGAAGAGCCTGAACAAAATGCAGTCTAAAATAATGAAGGTAGCCAGAGAGACTTCATTTGACCAGAGGTCAGTTAAAGTTAGAATGCTTTAGCCATTGTGACACAAAGGAAATGTACTGAAGTGTGGGCAGTGTGTTTTGTGTTCCTGAAACATGGTTAATGTGTCCCCCTCAAGCTAAGGATGACTCCAGGGACACCCATGCAACCCAACCCAGATCAAGAGATAGCAGAAATACCTGAAGTTCCAGATACCCCCTCAAGCTAAGCATGAGTTGGGTAACACCCTTGCGACCCAACCCTGATCATTTGTCTAGACCAATCATTTTGAACCCCATAAGCTAGCCAATCGCCTTCACCAGACCCTTCCCTGCCATCGATTAGGCCAATCATTCTTAAGAATTATTTTATAACTTTCCCAATAGGAAATGATTTGCTGAGAGTTGCTATGCTGTTTTATGATTTTCCCGCGGTGTGACATGATTTGCTGTGTGATGATGTGACACATGGAATGTTCCCCAAAACCCTATAAAAACCCTGCGGAATGGAGGGTCGGGGCTCTTGATTCAGACCCGCTGCATTGGTGACTATCCTGAGCCCAGGCTCGAGCTTGCAATAAAGACTCTGAAGTGATTACAGCGGCTTTCGCCTCCTTGGTGGTCTTTGGAGACCACGAACTTTGGGCATAACAATGCTAGGCCTTAACCTAGCAAAATGCGTGCTACTCTTGGTAAGTGCTTTTACCTTCAGTATCAGCTGAGGCTACAGAGGGATGCAGGTTCATGTAATTCAACTCAGAACCCTGGAAAGGCAGCTGGTAAACGCACCTCAACTTAGGGGAAATACAATGACATCGATTTATCCTGTTCCACAGAGTGATTATTAAACAGGTAAAAGATCCGTCAGGTAGAAGCACTTTGCAGATTCTAAAGTGATCACAATTGTCATTGGTTGAAGGCCTTTGGAAACTATTCAATATGCCATACATATTGAAATAAATTGTATTAAATCAGTTAGAAAATGATAATAAAGTTTTATTTAACCAGTCTGGTTGGTGCCAGATGGCTGCAGTAATAGGGCAAAACCGTACATACTTTTGTGTTCAGTGGAAGGTACTTTAGTGCAAAGTCTACATTGGGTTCATAAAACTAAATAATAGAAGTATTACTTTGTATTAAGGGACAAATAACTAACACTTGTCAGCAATAACACATTCAGCCTGATACCCCATTGGTACAAGGTTTACTTGTTTGTTTTGTTGTTGTTGTTTGTTTCTTTTGTCAGTCCTGCGGCTTGAACTCTGGACCTGGGTGCTGTCCCTGAGCTCTTTAGCTCAAGGCTAGTGCTCTACCATCTTGAACCACAGCACCACTTCCGTTTTTCTGGTAGTTAATTGGAGATAAGTGTCTCATGGACTTTCCTGTCAGAGAGCCACTGGTACCTGGAAAAGCTTACTTGATATTGGTACACTCACTTGCAGGTATGAAGGAGAGTCATTGCTTAAAATAAGAAAAATGCGGGGCTGGGGATATAGCCTAGTGGCAAAAGTGCCTGCCTCGGATACACGAGGCCCTAGGTTCGATTCCCCAGCACCACATATACAGAAAACGGCCAGAAGCGGCGCTGTGGCTCAAGTGGCAGAGTGCTAGCCTTGAGCGGGAAGAAGCCAGGGACAGTGCTCAGGCCCTGAGTCCAAGGCCCAGGACTGGCCAAAAAAAAAAAAAAAAAAAAAAAAAAAAAATAAGAAAAATGGGCTGTTCTTTCACTTCCCTTTCTGTTTTTTTTATGTTATAGTTCATTGTTCCTTCTGCCAGTCTGTGCCCTTACCCTGCCTCAGACCTAACACTGTACTCGGGAATAGTTTCAGGGGCATATGACCTGCACTGTTGCATGAGACTCTGTGCTCAAATGTGGCTCACATTTGATTTATTGCTCTGTTGTCTATGTTGGTATTTTTCCCTTGTGGTACTGGGCCCTAGGGCCTTTTGCATGCTAGGCAAGCACTTTACTACTGGAGCTGTATCTCTAATCCTTTCTCTATTTTTTGAGTGTCTCAGGATACCTTTTGCCCAGGCTGGCCTTGAACTCATCCTCTTGCCTCTTCCACTTGAGCTTCTGGGATTACAAGGGTACACTACCATGCTCAGCTGGAAATTCTTAGTAATGTTATCTTTGAACTTCCTAATGGCACAATAAAAGTCATATCAGAGCAGATATGTGCAATAATAGGAAGCTGAACTACTTTGGGAAAGATTTAGTGCCTCAGGAGGATAGAATTTGGATGGGACTACAATGAATGGGAGATCAGCATGACTCAAAGAAGTATAAGGTAAACACGTTACATCCAAGGCTGAAGGCAAGAGATGAAATGAGGGAATGAATACTAACAGATTCATAAGAGTATGCTTCCTGTTCAGAGCAGAATTTGTTTCAAACACAACAAAATGAGATGGTATTGTAAGAAACAAATAACCAGGGAATTCTATTATTCATTCTATTTTATTATTTCTCTGTATTAGCTCATTAGGTATACTAAGAATGTCAACATGGAAAATAAGGAAAACATAGAATAATCTGTATTTCCTTTTCCTTTCCAATGTACTCATCAGTAAGTTTATGTAGAATGTATTGGTAGAGTATGTGCATATTGAAAAGTAAAGCAAAAGCAATTGAGTTAGTTTTGTGCCACAATTCCACTGTCCTATTAACAGCTATATATGTATGTATATATGTATACTTGTATACATGCATGTATGAGCTACTTCAACACTAAAATGTCTCTGTAATTACTATAGTCCTTTAAAAAAATCAGCCTTAAAAGTAATACATTATCTGAGAATCAAAATAATATTTTTAAAAATTAATTTACTTTCATTGTCAAGCTAAGGTACAGAGGGTTTAGAGTTACATAAGTCAGGAAATGACTACTCTTTTTTAACAGTCTCAACTTTTCTCTCATTTTCTACCAGTGTTTTCCCTCCAGATCATCCTCCCCCTACAAATTATATAGTTCATTTTCAACATGGTGCCTAGTGAGTATCACTGCTGCATTAGTTCACCCTTTGTTCCACCATTTCTGTGCTCCCCCTTACCCTTCCCCAAACAGGTAAACTTACATAGAAGACAAAAAGTACAGAATAAAAAAAATCAACAAAGGACAAAAAAAGAAAACAAAAAGCAAAATAACAAACAAACCTCTTGCTTCTTTTTCTTGGAATTCATTTCCATAGACATCTTTTTATATGATCATATGCACGTAACTATTGAGCCCTTGTGATGCTCTTCTAAGAATATCCTCCTTTGGTCTCATTGTGTGAATGTTTTCTTGATCTATTGATCCACTGAGGGGCACTGAGGCTCATTCCATATCTTGGCTACAGTAAACAATGCTTCAATGACCATGGTTGTGCTGGTAGTTTTAGTGTGGGCTTGTTTGTGGTCTATTTGATAAATGCCCAGGAGTTGAATTTCTGGGTCATAGGAAAGCTTTTGAGGTATTTCTATACTGCTTTCCAGAGTGGTTGAACAAGTTTACATTCCCACCACACTATGACAAAGACGCAGTCTTCCCTTTTGGCTCCATTCTCACCATCATTTGTTATTGTTAGTTTTCTTGATAAAGACCATTTTAACTGGAGTGAGGTAGAATCTCAATGTTGTTTTGCGTTGCATTTGTTTTATGGCCAGAGGTGTTGAACATTTCTTCACATGTCTATTGGCCATTCTTACTTCTGAGAAATCTCTCTTTCAGTCATTAGTCCATTTATTAATTGGGTTGTTGTTTCTTTGAGGGTTTGTTTTGGGGGAGTTAATTTTTTGAGCTCTAAGTATACCAACTAATTTCTTGAAAATTCTGTAAGTATAAAGATCTTTCCATATAGAGTCTTTACTTATGACAAGTTAATCACCTTAACTTTTTGAATTAATGAAGTTCAACTCAGATTTTATTGTACTCTATTTTGTAATGATTAGCAAATCATTAATTAAACTGAATAGGCCATCTATTGGGTGGAATTGTTCTTTTCTCCTTCAGTGAAAGGCATTTAGCCTGGGAAATACACCTATATTTTACCTCATTTTTAGTGTTCCTTGGAGGAGGAGGGACTTCACCTGATTAGTAAGTTTGGAAAGAGAATCCAGACATGCAATTCACGCTTCAACTTTAATGCTTAGTCCCCAGTGGGTGCCCACCTTCTGTTTAGCTCTTTGCTTCACACAGGCACATAATATGACACATTGTCCCATAACTAGGGTGGATAAGTGTTCCTTTTTGTGAGAAAAAGTAATATACTCTGATAACAAACACCAACTCAGAGACCAATCACCTTCTCAGATATGCTATTTAATATAGTGTTACATTTTGTTGGTGTCCTTAGAATATCTTGGCAAATTCCTTTGAGACAGTAGTATAATCTGAATTGACCCCTATCAATTTAAGATAAATAGGATATGGGCACCTGGTGGTCTTACCCTTCTATAACATATCTTATTAGGTTCAGAACTCAGGAAGGGAGAAGAATGGTGCTATTTATTGGTCCCCTTGATTTCCAGCAAGGTCAACATTGATGCCTCTACAACTGGTGACAATTTTAGTGGAATCCCATGAGAAGATGTTAGTTTAATTTTTACTCCTATGTTCCATTTATATCTTCTGTAGTTATGGCTTAATTGTAGAAATTGTTTCTCACAATATTCCTAAGGGAAAGAGAATAAATGTGAGATAAAATGAATCTCTGAAGCACACCATGCAGCAGACAAACTGCAGCCCGGTGACATGACTGCCTTCTAAGATCCAGGCATTATCCTCCTCCTGCTTCTTGTGGTTAGGAATGAGAGTCAATGAGTGCAAACTGTCCCTGTATATTAGCTCTGATCATACTAAGCCATTTTCTAGGAAAATGCTACATAGAAGTTACACTGAAAATAGGAGATCCCAGGTAAGAACAATTAAACTATACTGGCTTAAAATTTAGTCTTTGGCAAACTTGTCAAATTATCCTGACTTTATAATTTAATATTATTTATAATTAAAAATTATCACCCAAGTCTCACTTTCTCCCCACCAAAATGGTTATTCACAAATTAACTAATTCTGCTAACTTTTTAAAAAAAAGTTATTACTTTTAGATAGTTGTACAAAGGAGTTGCCCTTTAACAAAGCAGTTTATGAATACAATGCATCTTAGTGTCACTCCCTTCAACATTCTCACCCCTCCATCCTTCAACACACCCTTTCCCTTACTTTTCTTAGTTTTGTGGTACTGTACGTACAATGAATTATTGACTGCCTTTCCCACCTCCCTTCATTCATCTAGCCCTCACTACTTGGTCCCACTCCCCCTCTTGTAAGTACCCATTCCTTGGTGCTTATTTTGTTGGGCTTTAACTTTGTCTTTCTAAAACTTTACACTATTGAGCTCTCCACAGAGTCTATTATGCTTCAGTGAATTCATTTTTAAATTCTACTGTTTTGTAAAGATAGTAAAGAAAGGACCAACAATGCTACTTCAGAATTTTTCTTCAAAACTGGCTTGACTCAGCACAGTCACAACATGAAACATTCACAGTCAACTTTTCTTTGGCAGTGTAGACTTGGTCAGCTAATGAGCTCCAGATCATTGTGGGGGTGGCCAGCAGGCTCCATGGATTCTCTGAAGTCCCACCTTGGGTTTCCTCTTTTAATGATGTCCAAAATAGACCTATTCATCTATTTTTAAACTTTCTAAAATTAGCAAGAGAAAAACAGAGGGGCAAGTTGAAGCCATAGGCTACTTCATTACCTCAGTTATTAGCCTGACAAAATAAGTGACTTTCCATTAAACAGCAGTGACAGAAAAGGAGGAAAGTTGAGAGGTCAATAGCTCCTGTGATACGGATCCCTAAATGTAGCATTTCTCTAGGGACTGTCAGAATGAACTGCTGACAAGCTAATTGCTCTTATTTCTTAATTAACCAAGACTTGCTTCATTAGAAGTTTGTCGCAATTGGACCACATTTTTCAAGGATCTCGAGATCTACCCAACGATAATTAGTAAACAACTGAAATTAAACCAACATCCACTTGTTGACAAGATTAATTGAATAATTATTGTTTCATGGAAAATAAAAAGAGCAAGGAAATATAGCTAGGGAGTCTGTGCCAGCCTTTTCTTGGGCACAGTTTTCTCAGAAACATACAAAGGCTTTCTATTAAGAAGAGCTACTGGATCTGATCTATCTAAAGACTTCCAAGATGGAATTTAATATTGAATTTATAATTTATTTAGTCTTTAACTATTTTCAATAAAACCTTTTTCCATATATAGTTGTATCTGTATCTATATCTATATAGTTAACATCTGTTAACAGCCTTTAAAACACTAACCATATGAATAGACTTTGAACAGGCATCTAACAAGGTTCCACATATTTATAACAGTGCAAAAGCTAATTGACTCAGCAAAACAAATTGTACTCTGAAACAACTTCTGGCAAATATCTGAGAACAATGTCTTTGGTCTAGTTTGACTTAATAGCTGTGATTTTTGAAATTGTTCAATAGTTTTTTTTTTTTTAGAACTGAGTGCAAAAGACAAAAATTTACATCAAACTTCAATGGAAATTCTTTTTGGTGTGTCATAATTAAGCGCTAGTGCAGATTTTGAAGTTAGAAAATTGGTCACTGTGGACGGTCTGTGATTTCATTGTACTTAAGCCTGTTTTTTTCTTGTCAAAGATGATTTCAACTACATAGCTCAAACTGTCAGTAAAAAAGAATCCCAACTGTCTCAGACATGATAGTTGTCTCTGGAGACTTGATAGACTGTTAGTAAAAAACCCATTTTAGAAGATCTGGATATTTATCAACCCCTTTATCACTGAGAAATAGGATATCACAGACAACAACAGGGGTGACCACTCATCTATTAGAGGAGGAAGTGGGGAGTCCATCATTCTCTCCCAAAATGGGTTGACATTACTGGACAAATTTAAAAGCCCAGGGAAAACTCTGGACAAAGAATCTAGAATGGAGGTACCAAGTCACTTTTAGAAACATATTTCAGGGGAAAATACTTTATTCCAGTAAACACATGAAGGCACAGTAACAGCACTGTTTATTGAGCAAACACGGGGGCCAACTATTGTACATACATTATGGAATTTGGTCCATACAAGGATCTCTTACAAAGGGAATTTTCTTTCTCTCCAGTTTTTATTTTTATTTCATTTATTTTTATTCTTTTCCAGTCCTGAAGCTTGAACTCAGGGCCTGAGCACTGTCCTTGGTTTCTTTTTGCTCAAGGCTAGCACTCTACCACTTGAGCCACAGCGCCACTTCTGGCTTTTTCCATATATGTGGTGCTGAGGAATCAAACCCAGAGCTTCATGCATATGAGGCAAGCACTCTACCACTAGGCCATATTCCCAGTCCCTCTCTCCAGTTTTTAAAAAGAAAATGGAGGCCTAGAAATGCAATATGTTGGCTACTAAGTCACATATGAGAGGAGGAAGACTCGAATGCAGGTCCTTCAGGCTGCATAACTAGGATGTCAGTCATAAGGTTATCTACTATAGTTGTGGCTATATAGAATACATATGGTCCAGAACCAAACATTGTGATTTGGAGGAAAGAAATAATCAGCTCATCTGGCTTAGTGAACTCAAAAGTTGCATTGGTCATGGGACCAGGAGTTACATGTATGCTCACTGCAAGCAGAGAAAATGCTCAGGGATTTCTCCACTTTGTGAATTAACCTCTCTTCTTAGATGAAAGAGCCTACATTGCTCCAACCATAGAAAAGGTAAGGTAAGACAATCTCACAGAAGACATGCTTAATTGTATTAGCAGTGGCCTAAACATCAGAGAGAGTGGTGAAAGAAGGAAAGAACTGTGGCTATCAGAAAAACCTATTTGTTGCTTCTTGGCTTGGATACCTGGACAAGTTAGCCCAGGGCTGTATGATTCTCAGCCCCAGTGGGCCATTCTCTGCATAGTTGACATGTGCCAGCACAAGTGTGATAGGCAAGGATACTAAAGTACTACCAAGACTGGCCAAAATCCTATGGGGTAAAAGTGTGTCTGCCCCCAAATGCCAATAACATCCCCATACTCTAGATCTTCATCCAGTCTTGTAGAGAATTGAAGTTCTTATTTTTTAATTTTTAAAATTTACCTTTTAGTAGTTGTACAAAGGAGTTGCCATTTAACAAAACAGTTTATGAATACCATACATCTTGTTCAATGTTTGAACTGGACTGGTGGGATGCTGGTTCTTCTCTCCATGACCCAATACAACCAAATACCTGCTCTACAAACTGGGTTTCCGGGTTAGTCTTAATTTGGGGGAAGAATTCCTTGATTACACACAAAAAAACAATTTCAACAATTAATGTCATTGTTTCTAATGGAAGTGTAGAATTCTGTTGTGTATGTATACATTTTCTTTTTTTAAACTTAATTTTGTTGTAAAGGTGATGTACAGAGGTGTTACAATTACATAAGTAAGGTAATGAGTACATTTCTTGTCAAGTGTTGTTACTCCCTCCCTGGTTTTTCTCACACTTTCCCTCCCCACCCCTCCATTGGTTCACACTTTGTCCTTTGTTTCAACGTTTTGTTATTCCTCTTCCTTTTTGCAAATCAGATAAATGCATATATAAGACACGGGTACTAGAATCAAAAACAGTGATGACAGGATAAATCAAAGGGCAAAAAAAGAAATAACTTCCCATGGTACATTAACAAAAACAACAACAACAAACCTCTTGTTTCCAAATCTTGGAATTCATTTTGATTTGCATCTTATTTTGTCATATGTACATTGGTACTGAGCTATTGTGATCTTCTGTTAGGACTATCCTACATCATACTAGTTATTACAAATGAGAGAAACCATGGAATCTATGGTTCTTTGGGTCTGCCTTCTTTATTTAATATGATTTTTTCCCAAATCTTTCCAATTTCTTATGAATGGGGTAATGCCATTCTTTTTGATGGATGCTTAGCATTCCATTGTGTATATATACCACATTTTCTTGATCCATTCACCTGCTGAGGGGCATCTGTGTTAGTTCCATATCTTAGTTATGGTAAACAATGCTGCAGTGAACATGGTTGTGCTGGTAGTTTTAGTGTGGCTTTGTTTGCGTTCATTTGGGTAAATGCCCAGAAGTGGGATTGCTGGATCATAGGGGAGCTCTATGGTTAGTCTTTTGAGGAACCTCCATACTGCTTACCAGAGTGGTTGCACTCCTGCCAACAGTGTAGTAGTGTTCCCTTTTGTCCACATCTTGGGCAGCATCTCTTACTATTTCTTGATAATGACCATTTTAATGGGGGTGAGGTAGAATCTCAATGTTGTTTTGATTTGCACTTCTTTTATGGCCAGAGATGTTCTTCATGTGTCTATTGGCCATTCTTATTTCTTCTTCAGAGAAGTCTCTCTTTAAGCCCATAGCCCATTTCTTTGAGGATTGGCATTTCTTTGAGGATTTATTTTTGGGGTGGGGGGCTAATTTTTTGAGCTCTGAGTATTTTAGATGTGATGCTTTTGTCTGTTGTATGGCTAGTGACATTAACCCATTCATAAGGAAATGGAAAGACCTGGAAAAACTTATATTAAGTGAAGTAAGCCTTGCTTAGAAAAATGTAGGTTGCATGGTTTCCCTCATTTGTAATAACTAGAATATATCTATGATATTCTTAGAAGATCACACTAGCCCAATTGCTAGGTGCATATAACCATATATAATAAAGCATATCAAAATGGACTGCAAAAATTGTAAGCAAGTTTGTATTATGTACTGTTTGCCTGCCTGCCTGCTTGCCTGCCTCCCTTCCTCCCTCCCTCCCTCCTTCCTTCCTTTCTTTCTTTCTTTCTTTCTTTCTTTCTTTCTTTCTTTCTTTCTTTCTTTCTTTCTTTCTTTCTTTCTTTCTTTCTTTCTTTCTTCTCCTTCCTCTCTCCCTCTCTCCATCCCTCCCTCCTTCCCTTCCTTTCTCTGTTTGTTTGTTTGTTTCTTTTTTTGTTTTCTGTGTCCTTTGTCTTGTATAAGTTTATCTGATCTGCAGAAAGGAAAGGGAAACAAAGAAAGAGCAGAACAAAGGATGAATTAATGCAACAATGACACTCATAGGACACTATGTTGGAAATGAACTTTACAACTTGGGGGGTGGGGAAGCAGGAGAAAACGAGGGAGGGAGGGTCACAGTGTTCAAAAAGAAATGTACTCCTTTCCTTACTTATAACTGTAACTCCTCTGCTCACTGCTGCACTGTTCTTTTAAGCCTCTTCCTATTCTGAAAGCTTATGAGAAAAGGAAAATTGAGACTGCAAGAGATAAAAGAGAGTTCTAATGGAAAAAGGAGTTAAGCTTGACCAGCTCTGGAGAACAAATAGCCAGGCCCAGCTGCTCCTGGGGCTTTTGATTGGACATCGACCCGATGGCTAGGCAGCTGTGGAAGAGTTTGACATCATCATTCATTCAAATGCAGATGTAATCTGACTGGATTAGTAGCAAGAGCAGGAGGATTCTTCCTCTGGCTTCAGTATGAACAGCAGAGGATGATACTCCTCACAGGTTTGGGTTTTCTAATGGCTCTTTCCTACAGGTTTCTAGTAGGGGTCAATGTTTTCACAAAGGCTTGAAATGTGAATCTGCTGCAGTTGTGGAGTCTATCTGGTCCCACTTTAAATCCTGGTGTAGGAGAGGTTTTAAACTATAGTTACAAAAATGTTTTAGGTATATCAAAGTCCAAAATTTCAAATGAAATTTAGACTTTGTGGCAATCCTCTCTTGGAAAGTTGAAAAAAAATTAAACAAATGCAGTTATGTGTTACTATTTGATTTGTTTATATGGTTACTTTCCTTTTAAAAAATTATGTATTGCTAGTGTCAGGGACTTCCATTGTTGTAATTTTGTAGATACAAAGTATACTTTGAACAAGTTCTTCCTCCCCCGATACTATATTTCCCTAACCCTTCTCTCTTTACTTTCTCCCCTACTTTTTAAACAGTATTTGGTAGGTTTCATGATCAATAAATGTACATATATATGTATATACATATATCAATATAGACATATGTATGTACTAATAAGTGTATATTAATTAATTAAAATGTATATACATTTATACTGTATTTTCTTAAAGTGGTATAAGACCATATTACCCATGGAAGCATGCAAAGCACATGCTTAAGCTTTGAATAATTGATCCCAAATAATCTCTTCAAGAGAAATGTCTTTTTTATTCCTCAGAAAAACAAATCACAGAAGAAAAGTTTAAATCTAACTTTGGAAAGGAGAAATAAGTGGAAAGTGGTCTTAAAAATGGCACACACAAAAAAATGACATAAAAAATTTATATTTATCTACTGTACATTTGAGATATTTATTGTAATTCTTAGTAATGTAACAGGATAAAAATAATCCAAAAAAATTTTGATCATATATGATGTTGCTCACAGGACTACAAAATACTAATTCTACACACGGGTAAGCATTGGGGATTCAGTGTCTTTTCAGAGGACATTGTCCTGTGTTGTTCTAGGAGGGATATAAAGTATAATACATTATCCCAATGAGAACTTAGGCTATGGCCACTTAAAAGCAATTGGAAACAACCCAGAACAGAATATTGTTATTCAACATCTATTGAGTACCTTCTTGGGTAGTAAAATTCACTCAGTAGTCCTGTCTAAGTAGCACAGATCTTCTGTGATCAGATCTGAAATCAGTCATGCAGAGATTAAATGAATGTGACAAAGCTTTTAGCCTCAGAAACTACTGTCTAAAATTTAAGTCCTTCCTCCCTTATATTTATATGATATAACAAGACAAGAGAGGCATGGGGAGAGCTACCAGCTATAGTATTCTCTAGACTACAATGACTTCTTGTGTCCTTCATATCTCCAAGCCTTCCAAAGGAAGAAATATTGAATATGATCACAGACCTTGCTGCAAGGCCAAGGTTGCCTTTTCTTCCCTATTCCTTTTAGCTCTATACAAACTCAAGTTCTTTTGGCTGGTGGGCTGATTATGACATGACCATCCAGGGGCATGTTAGCAGTTACTGGACTTTTAGCTCAGGATACCTACCCAATAACCCTAATGTCCCACCCTTTTAGGAACCAACTTGGGTATGCTGAGGAGTTGCAATGTTTACTGATATTCTAGATCTTTATGCAGGGATCAGAGCAGAACATATAGCTCTCTCTATCCTGGAACACCTTGAATAGAGGAAAGTAATTGCATTTTCAGAGAATTGAGAAAGTCTTACTCTGTCTTGTCCCAGGCTCTCCAGAAGGCCCATCTTTCTTTTTAGTTCAATGAGTCCAAGATAATGCATTACAAAATTTCAGCTTTTCACATTTAATGCAAGACTCTATGCTTTGTAAAAAGAAGTATTGGGCTGGGAATATGGCCTAGTGGCAAGAGTGCTTGCCTCCTACACATGAAGCCCTGGGTTCGATTCCCCAGCACCACATATATGGAAAACGGCCAGAAGGGGCGCTGTGGCTCAGGTGGCAGAGTGCTAGCCTTGAGCGGGAAGAAGCCAGGGACAGTGCTCAGGCCCTGAGTCCAAGGCCCAGGACTGGCAAAAAAAAAAAAGATGATGTAAAAAGAAGCATTGGGAAATGACTACAAATCTTAACTAAAATGTGCAGGGCTGTGAATGTGGCCCAGTGGGAGAGTGCTTGCCTCACCTACATAAGCCCTGGGTTTGAGTCCTCAGCACCACATATATAGAAAAACCCAGAAGTGGCGCTGTTGCTCAAGTGGTATGCTAGCCTTGAGCAAAAAGAAGCCAGGGACAGTGCTCAGGCCCTGAGTTCAAGCCCCAGGACTGGCAAAAAAAAAAAAAAAAGAAAAAAGAAAAAGAGAGAAAGAAAGGAAGGAAGGGAGGGCGGGAGGGAGGGAGGAAGGAAGGAAGGAAAGAAGGAAGGAAGGAAGGAAAGAAGGAAGGAAGGAAGGAAGGAAGGAAGGAAGGAAGGAAGGAAGGAAGGAAGGAAGGAAGGAAGGAAGGAAAGATGGAGAGTTGGCTTTCCTATGAGGCCGGATTTATCATTTATAGTTCAACAAGATTTACTTAGTATATTCTTGTCTCTCTGTTTTGTTCCCTTTTCCCTTCTTCTTCTTTTGTTTCTCCTCATTCTTTTTTCCCTCCTCTTCCTTCTTCTTCTCCCCTCATGATATTTCTCTCTGTTCATGGTTATCAGATCTCCTCAGTACCAGGTTCCTTTTCTGAATCCACACAAGACATTGCCTGAGAATTCTTTCTGTCTGGTATGATAGGAGTAATGGTTCTAAACACACAAGATAGCTTTGGCCTGAGAGAAGAGGCTGAAGTTGCCCCTGGTATGGTATATGTTGTCCAACATGTCTGTTTGGCTTCGAAGATGCTGAATGAGCTGGAAATCACACAGAGGAAAGTAAAGATTGGGATTCCAAATGAACATTTTGACTTCAACAGTGAGTATTCAGATATATTTTGTGTCATATTATTCAGAAACTGATTTTTGTTGGTAATTGCATGAAAATATTTGCATAATTTCACAAGGCAACTGATGAGTTTTAATGGAATATATCCTCCTATATCCCACAAAACTATTTTCTCTGCAGGAAAACGGTTGACTTTTGGAACGTGTTTCCAAAAGGACTGCCAGACAGTGCTAGAATTTATAAGAGATGCTAAATATATGAAGCCAGTTTGTGTATTAATGGTTAACTTTTTCTCTCCAAACACACACAGGTCCTATAGATTTATGCACATACATTTACATATTGGATTAATTTACCTATAGCAGCACCTTACTTACAACTTGCTATTCAGTCTCTTTCTGTGACTGCTAGGTGGGTCTCTGGGGCCTGTGTGAGTCCCATTAGTTTCATTCCCATAGCTTCCGCACAGCAGGACAATCTATTATTTTATCAGCCCCATTCAACCTTACAAAAAGATCTGTTTCTACGTGGGCTGATACCCTGAGTACTGATTTCAGACCAAGACTTGCTGTTTTATTAGCTTTTCTTTCCCTGTGCCTGAATGCCAAACCCCAGAAAGGAAGAGATGAATGGAAATGCAAGGGGGATCTCAGCTCCAGGAGACTCAGTGATTGCTCCACAGATTTCATTTGCACAGAAGTAAAAAAGAGAGAGTGGAAGTGGCCCTTGTTGAAGAAATATAAACGCATGGTAACAGATGCTTTTTCTATAATATGAAGAGCCTTGGACTGACATAAACCTGTATTATCCTCCCTCATCTTTTTCTTCAAATTCATGTTCAGTAGCATGTACATAGTTATACCATGCTTTCCAATTGATTTCTAGCTTTTCAGTAAATCTAATTTAAACATTTTTTTCATGGATTCTTCACCTAGTTGCAGGACAGCTATTGTTTAGTTGAAATTATCATTGCATGTTATAGATCTCAATGGATATGGATAGCCAATGGATATATGAATCCCAATAAGTGGAGCTCACAGAGTAGGTGTGTTCACTGTTTACTGTTGAGACTGCTTTCCCCCTTCACCTTCTAGATCAAGTGTGCTCTATAGCTGAGGGGCTTTGGGCTGAGGGTGGAGGAGGCTTGGTTGCCTTTTCCGCTTCTCCCTTATTTTAGCACCCCAGGGTACATATTTGTTCTTTATTATGGCCAGTTTAAAGCCAGTATAGGAGGCGATATTTTCATGTTGTAGAATGATTTGGGAACACTTTTGTTTCTTTATTTTTAAAATCTAAGAACATTTTATTTTTCTATTTTAAGGGTTTATTCATTGTTATTGTAAATGTGATATGCAGAGAAATTATAGTTGCATAAATCAAGTAATGAGTACATTTCTTTTTGAGCAGTGTTAACCCTTCCCTCATTTTCTCCCAGTTTTTCCCTCTGGACTCCCCTTCCCCACAAGTTGTATATAAAATTTAAATTAGTATTCAATATATTTGTTCTGAAGAGTCTCAGTAGAACTTTCTTTTTACGCTTTTTGGTCTGGTGTATTTTTAGATAGTATACATGTTCTTGGTCTTCCTTGCTTTTCTTTCAGTGTCAATAATTTCTTTTAATTCCCTGTTTTGCCTTTTCCTTTCAATGAAGTCTACCTCACCTATGCTAAAGTGCAACTATCTTAAGTATACATGCAGTTGGGTATTTTTACATATGTATAAATACATGTAGCTTCCACAGAGAATAAGAAACAGACATCCCAACCGCCCAGGGGATGGTCTCATTCTTCTGAAAGCATCTATTACTCTAACCGCTATGGAATAAATCCGTTTTGCTTGTTCTTTATCTTCTATAGATGGAATCTTCCAGCATACACTCATTTGTGTCCTCATGAGGTTTATGAGATTCAACTACTGGAATGCAAAAGTTGTTTACACATATACAAAGAATTTTGCAATATACTTTCTATTTAATCTGAGGGAAAATACGTGAGTCAAAGCTATGACCAAACTCAAATTAATTTGAGTATTCAAGGTAAAATTAAGAAAGAGGTGGGGCTGGGGATATGGCCTAGTGGCAAGAGTGCCTGCCTCGGATACAAGAGGCCCTAGGTTCGATTCCCCAGCACCACATATACAGAAAACGGCCAGAAGCGGTGCTGTGGCTCAAGTGGCAGAGTGCTAGCCTTGAGCGGGAAGAAGCCAGGGACAGTGCTCAGGCCCTGAGTCCAAGGCCCAGGACTGGCAAAAAAAAAAAAAAAAAAAAAAAAAAGAAAGAGGAGACAGAAACAGAGGAACCCATCTGCTGAACTATATACGCAAGCATTATCTGTTTCACCCAATGCCAGGCCTAAGACAATGATTCTAGAATACAACACATGCACTGAAATATTCAACAGCAGTTATTGTTCACTTTAATGTGTCCATAAGTCACCTGGGGACTTATATATTTTATATGGGTAAGAATCTTTAACTTGAACTGTACCTCATTAACAATTTCTAAGGAATATTATGTTTTAACTGTTGACACAATGGAGTACAGCTCCTCTCTGGAACCTATTCATTATCTTGTATTCTTTTGACTTCAAACATCTATATCAGAATTCAAAGTGATTTGCCCCATCATCACAATACATTATCTATGTTTGTTTATGTATTTGCTTTCATCAGTTAGTTTTGGACTAAACTATCCTGTTGCAACTTAGAGTCCTTGCTTTTCAACTTTAAGAATTCACTTTCACTTTTCATGACTTTCAGGTGCTCTGTGATCATGTATTCCATTAGTTTTTGTTAGTTTTGGAAAATATCTACCTCATTTTCATTTCTGAGGACAACTTAGCTGGAAATAATATCATTGGTTTGCAGGATTTTTTTTTTCCTTCAAGTACGTTGAATGAATCTTCTCACTGCTTCTGGTCTGTAAGATCTGAGTCTGCTGACGGTCTTGTGGTCCTTTCTCTTGTTTCACTTTTATACTACCATATTCCACTTGACAGTATCCCATATACCCCTTACATTTTCTTTTTTTAAATTTGAGTTATTCATTTTTAATTTAATTTTGTTGTCAAGGTGATGTACAGAGGGCTTACAGTTACATATGTAAGGTAGTGAGTACATTTTTTGTCATACTTGTTAACTCCTCCCTCATTTTTTTCCACCTTTCCTCCCCCACAACCCCTCCTTCCACAGGAGCTATACAGTTAATATCCAACATATTGTCTTATGAATATCACTGTTGTGTTGGTTCACCCTTTATCCTTTGTCTCACCGTTTTGATGTTTCCCTTCCCTAATTCAGATAAATGTATATAGAATACCAAAATAGAATACAGTGACAACAGGGGCTAAAGCATAGGAAAGAAAAATGAAAGAAAAAGTTCTTAGTGGCTCTGGGAATCTAGAATATCCTGTGGCCTACCTGTGTTCTGTGACAAGTGAGGCTGAAGTCATTCTTTAGGCACCCTTCTGTCAAGTTGGGCAATTGCAAACATGATATGTATCTTTCCATTCCCAAGTAGAAGGTGGGACCTAAGAATTTTCACCCACTCTGTGCTGAGCTGGCCTGAGTAACTGTCTTGATTACTAGTCTATACTGCCCTCTTAGTTCTCAATTATCCTTGGCAACTGGAGCATTCCATGTCTCACTAGCATATCAAGATAGACTAGACAGAAACCAGATTTCTGGGTAGCCCTTGAAGGATATGGATGTTGGACATGTGGAACACCTGCACCTATTTCTTGGGGAGAATTTGTAAACTGGGAAGTTTTCTCCTGGTTCCATAGTGCTATGCTAAGACTCATAGGTAAAAAGTAAATTGCAGTAACTATCAGACAGGATTTGAGGTATTATGTCACTGAGATAATATAGATAGTGATTAACACATTGAGTAGACAAAAAATGGTAGCTAGTATTCCTTACTCAAACAATATCTTTAGACTCATATCTCATTTCTTTGATCATCCATAGTAAAGCCTTGAAAGACTGTGTTCTATAATTGTTGGCTCAAATTCAAGTCTTTTCCCACCTCGCTGATTGGTTTCCTTATCAAAGTCATCCATGATTTTTATGTTGCCAAGTCTAAAATGCAACATCAAAATGAGTTCTTACCCCTTTCTACCCTTCAGTTGATTCACTAACTTTCCCCTCTTGTTTCCTTCTTAGGTGTTCATAACGCTTTTAAGTCTTGCTTATCAGAATATACTTTGTTTTTAACCTGTCCTGGGGCTTGAACTCAGGGCCTGAGCACTGTCCCTGGTTTCTTTTTGCTCAAGGCTGGCATTCTACCACTTGAGCCACAGCACCACTTCTGGGTTTTTCTGTTTATGTGGTGCTGAGGAATTGAACCCAGGGCTTCATGCATGCTAGGCTAGCACTCTATTGCTAATCCACATTCCCAGCCCCAGAACACACTCTTTTAGATGTCCCCTGCCTCTTCTTGATGGATTTCTTGCTGGCTTTCCCTCCCATACTGTCCTGTACATGTTGAGGTTTTCTTAAGTTTAGTACTGACCTCTGTATCTTCCTTGTATGACCTTCCTATGTGAAAGTTTAGCCTTTATCTGGCATTGCATTGCTGCTGCTGCTGCTGCTGCTGTTCTTCCCTCCCTCCCCCCCCCCCCTCTCTCTCTCTCTCTCTCTTCTTTTCCTTTTATTTGCCAATCCTAGGGCTTGAACTGAGGGCCTGGGCACTGTCTCTGAGCCTCTTTGTGTTCAAGGCTATTGCTCTACCTCGTGAGCCACAGAGCTAATTCCTACTTTTTCTGAGTAGTTTATTGGATGTGGGAGTTTCATGGACTTCCCTTTCTGGGCTGGCTTTGAACCATGATCCTCAGATCTCCTGAGTGGCTAGGATTACAAGCATGAGCCACTGATACCTAGCTCAGCATTTTAAATTTTATCATAAATGTCTTCTTTGAACTCTACACAGCTACCTGCTGGACCTTTCTCTTGGCTGTATTTTATTCTCTCTTCCTACAAGTGCCTAGTTCAGCCAAGACTCTTCTTACCTCAGTGAGGGTAATAGCCATTTAATTGGAGTCTCCATTACATCTCTATTATCTTCCTCACTGCCTTTATCCAACTCATTTTCCATAAAGCAGTCACAGTGATTTTCTTCTTAAATTGCGATTTGGATATATCCTTTCTTGTTTAACATCCTCCAGTGGCTTTCTACATCTCTGAGGATGAAGTTCTGCATGTTGCCCACTGGCTTTCCCTTAAGCCTCACGTTGAACCACTTGCCCCCCTTACTACCCGCCTGTCTCTATGCCATCTCTTGTCCTCAGATGGAGCTAACTTAAGGCTTTTGCATTTCAGTTTGCTTCTCTCTGGAATGTTCTTCCAACAGATGGCTTCTTTTTCCATTTGAGTCATTTAGTCTCCAGCTCAACTGCTATTTTTTCAGAGGAACTTTTTTCAGAAGAACCCACTGCTACTGTTTGCTACCTTTCTTCATCTTTCTCACAACACTGACTACTTTCCTGAGCATCTTGCTTCTTCATTCTTTCCCCCACTAGAGTAGAAACCACAGAAATGCCAAAACGTGGTCTGCCTTATTCATCAGTTTCTCTGATGTAGACCAAGGCTTGGTGCCTAGCAGATGCTCAAAAGGGTGTTATTTTTAAAATGATTAATGGAATGAATAAGTAATGATAACAGATAACAATGTTTATCATTTGATCTTTCATAATGTCCCTTCACTTACATTACCTGGTTTTATCTCAAAGATAGCCTGTGAGGTAGATTATATATTTGTGTTTGTGAACAGATTAACCAACCCATCTTGTGTCCTCTTTCCTCCACACCCAAATGGGAAAGGAAATGCATTTCTTCTAAGCCTCTAAAGAAGAGAGTCAAGGAACTTCAGTGAGATTATTTAATGGGCTCAGCTAACCATCTGTGAACTTTTGCTTTCTGTTCTTACACAAATGTTAGAAATTGAACTACACATGTTTCTATCCTGAACACTACAAACCATTCAGAGAAAATGCTCTCTATTATTCCTAGGTCCAGATGTAAGAGTCCATGGTAGTCAATGCTCTGTAATTAAATGAGATTTCAGGCTGAGCTTCTAATCCCCCGAGACCCGGAATGTGCAGCTGTACTAATAACTTGGCTGATTATATGGAAGGCCAGCCGTCTTCATTTCTTTATACACACACACACACACACACACACACACACACACACACACACACACACACTCCCATTTATGCTTTTTAAAGCCAACAACAATATAAACACGAGGTTCTCATTCAATCTTTAAATATGGGAAATAATATTAGATTAAGTTAATGTAATCACTAACATCATGTTCTGAAAATTGAAAACTAATGCCGCTTTGCTCCCCATACCCCATACTACCCAAGAAACCAGAATTTCCAGAATACTCAGACCCATATTTTTTGATGATAAACTATATGTAGCCCACTTAGAATAAGGTATACAATTTAATGTTTTATTGTGTTTGATTTATAGGCTTCCTTAGTCTTTATTAAAATTCAGTTTTTACAATTAAAGAAAGGCCTTAAAGAAAACATGCTTTGTGGTTAAGGATATTTCCATCCAATAGGTGCCAGGCTAGCGATGTAAAAGGCAGAAGTCCTCTCTATGCCTCTAAAGGACTTCTGGAAGTTTAGATTGCAGAGCCAAGGTTGGTAGGACTGCACTAGAGAGAACCATTGTTCAGAATACAGCTGAGAACGATAGTTATTTCTTTGAGGTCTCACATGACATCAGAATCTACTCTATGCCAAGTGAAAGCCTTGAAGGATTGCACCAAATTTTTTCTTCTTCATTCTTTCTTTTGCTACTGGGGATTGAGTTCAGTGCCTCTCACATACTAAGCATGCATTCTACTAAGACTCACTCCCAGCACTCATCATTTTTCTGTTAAAGAAAGAAAATTTAAGGGAGTAGAGAGAGCAATTCATTTCTGATAGCTTGGCCAAGACTTCTCTAAGTATACTTTTAGAGCAATAATTCTTAAACCAACCAAGACCTGGACATGACCCCAGATGTCTGCAGCTGGAGAATCATGATACACAGAGACATTTTCACGAAAAAATTGCAGGTCCTGGTAGATTGATTGAAATGCTCTTTTCCTGAAAGCTTCTTCTGCTCTCAAGACTGCAAAGAATCCAACCTACAGCTCTGACAGCACTGGACAATGGAAACCTCTCTTCAGTTATTTTCTAAACAACAGGCCCTGCTAATCTTCATCCAAGCTCTAACCTTGACTAATTACCAAATGCTTCATCCCTAAGAAATTATCTGTTTATGCTTTTTATATATTTTGACATTTTCTTTCCATCAGTGGTCATATTGCCTCCTGCCTTCTACTCCATAGAGGTATGTACAGGAAGTATTGCTCTGTACTTTGAATCTTCTCTTTTATCTCAAATCATCTTTGGATCTTTCTTGTCTTGGATCTGCTACATCTCAACCGCTGACTCACTTATTGACTCTCCTCAATAATTCTTAAAAGCACTCCTTCTTACTATCATTGCTTTCTCTGGAGTTCAGACCATGGGTGGCTCTTTCTATTGCCATTACAATAATTGAATTGTTTTTCCTAACGCATGTCTCATCCCTTACTCTGCTTCCAATTCATCCCTTACTGAGCAGTCAGAGTGACTTTTCTGCAATATTACATGTCTTGTCACCTCATTTCCTGCTTAAACATTTAGTATCTTCCTATTGTGCTTGAGATAAAATATAAACCCCTTACCATGGTGTGCTACATTCTATCAGCATTGCTCCCATCTATCTCCTCTTGCACTATGCTCTACATATCACAATAGTTTCTCCAGTGAAGTCAATTGTTCCTTTTCTAGTCCTCACCCTCTCTCTTTACCTGACCAACTCTTACCTGTGTTTTGTTTTCAGTTGAGGTGCCACTGGTCACCTTCCTTATTCCTCCTCATCTCCCTCTTGCTCTCATGTAGTATTTTTTTCTTCTATAGTCCAGTATTTCCCTCTAGATTCAGAGCTTCTTAAGGATAGAAGTCATATGTACATTCTCACATTTTTATATCTTCACCTAGCTCAGTGGCTAACATATGGAAAGCCACTGAATAGCTTTTTAAAAAATTTAGACACAAGATTTTATTAAAATAATTGAAGGAATAGATTATTCTAGAGCTAGGGCAAGAAATTGCCTTTAATCCCCATTTATCTCTTGGAATCAGCTAATTAAATATTTCTCTCTTTACTATATTGTGATATCTTTTGAATATCTTCATTCTGTATCTTCCACACATCTTGACTGACTCAGTGTCATGCATACTCAGCAGAGGCATTCAAAACCAATTTGTTGAATCTGATGCAAGTGACACATTGTTCAAATGGATAGAAAAGCAATGCCTGTTGAGACACACTGTAATACAGTTGACTGGCTTAGGAACCAGGTTAAAGTTATTCGCTGAAAAAGGGATTTGATTGACTACTCAGTGAAATTTGCTTCTATGATGACTAGATTAGACAGAGCATGTTGTTGTTGTAGTAATTGCTATGAACATGCTGGTGTTTAATTTTATCTTCCATGTGTCCATTCTATCTAATGCTTGGATATTGGCTGTTATGAGGTTTAGTAAGAATAAAAATTGACCACAATATTGATTATGTTAGTAATAACTCTCCAGAAGCAGATCATGTTACATTCATCATTCATTGAAACCTTAAATTGGTCATATGAAGTAGCTACTATTATTATTATACTTTTCAGATAAGACATCTGGGATGGGGAGAAGTTAAAGAAGTTTCTACAAATCACAAAACTGGAGAGTGGAACAGATAGGAAGTGAACTTGGAGTCATTCTTTGTATTCTTACCTTTAAATGTTCTTGTATCACTGCTTTTCTGCTTTGAGATACATGAATTTCTTAGGTATGCAAGAGCCTCAGGACGATTTTGCACAAGCAGTATTCATAGCACTTAAGAAATAAGGTCAAATCTTGTCATACCTGCTGGACTTGATTTTAATAAAGCTTTGCAAGCTGGTCATAAGAGAAATGGGAGCAATTTGGAAATAAATTACTTCCATTATGCCTCAGGATCTCCTATACACTGTGGCACTTAGGAATTATTCACAGATGTATGTTTACAGTTAAAAAATCAACTATACTGTGCTCAATTATATAAGAGGAAAACTCTAGTAAACAGTTTTTAATTGGATTGAAATTAAGATAAATTTAGGATAATGAAGGAAAATGCCTTAACAGCAAGATTTATAGACTGTGTGCAAAACTCCCCTTGGAAGTGAAAGAAACCCAGTATTTTGAAATGCAAAATTTACATGCTCATGAGGAAAAAAGATTATGTGTACAATCAACTTCCATGGAGTCATGAAATGCTTTTGAAATCACTTAGGGTATGTGTGGGCTATTCAGCAGACAGATATGAACATTTGCTTTGACAAAATCCTATGTTTTTGGTAAGGGGATTTAAATTTTTCTAAAATCTCATTACAGATTTCAAGTGATTTTGATCTATACAGTTAAAGGACTTCTCCATTAAGGGAAATATGTAGCATTCCGGGTGACGTTGGCATATGCCTGTAATCCTAGATACTTTGGAGGCTAAGATGTAAGAATTGTGGTTTGAGACCATCTCAGGCACAAAGTTATACCTCTTCTCAACAAATGGCTGGGTGAAGTGGCTTGTCCTTATCATCCTAACTGTGAGAAAGAAGGATCATGGTTCTAGGAGAGCTATGGCAGAAAAGTCAAGGAGACCCCATCTCAACAGGCTTCATAGAATCACCTTCACGTCCAGAATACATATACTTAATCTTTTCATGAATTCTACTCAGGTTTCCTTCTTTTTACCACTGGATTTACTTGACCTTCAGGACTCTGTGAAGCTTCATTTACCAGTTCAGTCCCATTCTTTGTCCATATAGCACTGTTCTCCTTAACTTTGATATTGTGTTACACTGTATCACATTGTCATGTAATTGTTAACATGTTCCCTTTCATTTGTATAATTACAGAATATCTGTATCATTGAAGAATACTGTGAAGATCTCAAGGGGAAAAATGTATTTTCCCCAAGTGTTTAAAATGTTTTCAGATTAAATGTGACTGTTAAACATTTTTTTTTTTTTTGGCCAGTCCTGGGGCTTGGACTCAGGGCCTGAGCACTGTCCCTGGCTTCTTCCCGCTCAAGGCTAGCACTCCACCACTTGAGCCACAGCGCCGCTTCTGGCCGTTTTCCGTATATGTGGTGCTGGGGAATCGAACCTAGGGCCTCGTGTATCCGAGGCAGGCACTCTTGCCACTAGGCTATATCCCCAGCCCCGACTGTTAAACATTTTAAACCATGCTTGTATATTCAGTCAAAAGCTGGAGGGTGAAGTAAGTGCAAGGAGAAAGGACACAAGTCTTGGATCTTCAAAATGTTGCCAAAAAGGCTTACCCATAAAAAAGTAGATATCTTGAAAACATTACCAGAAGGAATAGGAGAAACACTTGGGCTCCTTGGCACAGGTCAAAACTTTTTTTTTTTTTTTTTTTTTTTTTGGCCAGTCCTGGGGCTTGGACTCAGGGCCTGAGCACTGTCCCTGGCTTCTTTTTGCTCAAGGCTAGCACTCTGCCACTTGAGCCACAGCGCCACTTCTGGCCATTTTCTGTATATGTGGTGCTGGGGAATCGAACCCAGGGCCTCATTTATATGAAGCAGGCACTCTTGCCACTAGGCCATATCCCCAGCCCCAAAACTTTCTTAATAAAGGCCCAGACATACAACAAATGGTGGGACAAATTGGATTGCATCAAACTGCAGAGCTTCTGCATGGCAAAGGACATAGCTTGCAAGATAAATAGGAAGTTAACAGATTGGGAGATCTTCATTGGCCACACAACGGACAAAGGCATCATATCTAAAATAGAAGTAGAACTAAGAAATTAAATTCCTCTAAAACAAATCCTCAAAGAACCAACAGCGCCTCAACAAGTGGACTAAAGACCTAAAAAAGAGACCTATCTGAAGAGGAAATAAGAATGGCCAAGAGACACATGAAGTAGTGATCTACATCACTGGCCATAAAAGAAATGCAAATCAAAACAACATTGAGATTCTACCTCACCCCAGTAAGAAGGGCCATTATCAGGAAAACTGATAACAACAGATGCTGGAGGGGTTGTGCCCAAAAAGGAACCCTACTACATTGTTGGTGGGAATGTAAACTTCTTCAACGACTCTGGAAAGCAGTATGGAGATTCCTCAGAAGGCTAAACATAGAGCTCCTCTATGACCCAGCAGCCCCTCTTTTGGGCATCTACCCAAAAGATTACAAGCAAGACCACACTAAGCCATCAGCACAACTATGTTCATCGCAGCACAATTTTTCATCGCTAAAATATGGAACCACCCTAGATGTTAGAATTTTTAAGTGAAGTGTTTTTGTATATATTTTTAATTATCTTTAAATAGATATACAAAGGAGTTGACATTTAACAAAGCAGCTTATGAATACAATCTACCTTGATCAATGTCACCATTAAGTGAAGTTTAAAAAAATAATTTATGGTGTTGTTTCTGGGGCTTGAACCCAGGATTTTGTGCTCTCACTTGGGATTTTTTGTTTTTTGCTCAATGTTGGCACTCTAGCCTTTGAGCCACAGTTCTACTTGGGTTCAAAAATTTAAAGTCCATTGATCTCTCTCTCTCTCTCTCTCTCTCTCTCTCTCTCTGTGTGTGTGTGTGTGTGTGTGTGTGTGTGTGTGTGTGTGTGTGTAATCATGGACTGAGCACTGTCACTGAGCCTTTTTACTCAAGGCTGGAACTCTATTGTTAGGTTTTTAAAGTAGGTAGCCCGTAAAGGAGAACACCACGTGGTATTCAGGCAGGAAAGAAAGTTTATTACCGAACTGCTGGACTGTGGCCAGGATGATCCATGGCCGGAGAGAAGGGAGAAAGAGAGAGAGCGACCCCCACCCAGCCCTGCCTTATATCTAGGGCAGGGGCAAGGGTGTGGCCAGGTGGATTAGGATGTGACCTCAGGGAAAGGGGAGGTAACTGCCTCCAGGTCTGCAGGTTACCCAGGTAACTGGCTGGAGACTTAATGAGGTGGGGGCAGCTACATGGAGCCCTCAGAGAGAGGACCTAACATTCCAGCCTTTTAATAGTTATGAAAAAGGACGAAGACTCTCTCTGGCTGCTTCCTGCTGGCAAGGGGCGTCGGCGTTAGGGGTAAAAGGCAGAAATGTGGCCCCTCCTAGAGAAGGCAAGCAGCAGGGTCCCTTGGTGGTAGATGCCAGTCCTTGAATGAAGCCTGGAAGAAGTCTCAAGAGGCAGGGGATGGACAAAAAAAAATATTAAGGCAAAAAGGAAGGGTTTAAGGCACAAAATTAAAAATTGGATGACTTGGACAGTTCTTATACTCAGGCATGGACATTAGGTGGAGAAGCTACTATCTCTTGATCCCCCGGCTCTGATTAATTTTGAAAGGGTGAGACAAAGTGACTCCATTTAGAATGTGACATAATTCTCCTCTTACTCCTCTCCATGATCCTTGTTCCCTGAACTGGCTGAGTCCCAGGGGTCTAAGTGCTTGTTGCTGGGATGGCTTGCCCCCATTGGCATTCACGGGGTTTGAACTCAGGGCCTGGGCACTGTCCCTGAGCACTTCTGCTCAAGGCTAGTACTCTACCACTTGAGCCACAGCTCCACTTCCAGCATTTGGCTGGTAAGAGATCAGTCTCTTCAGCCATGCTTCCAGCCTGGCTCTTCGCTGGTTAGTTGGGAGATGGAGTGTGGGAGAGATTTTTCTGCCCGGGCTGGCTTCGAACTGCAATCCAAGGAGTCTTTGCCACAAAAGCCCTTTTTTATTTCCAATTAAAACAACAAGGAGACCAGGGGGACTAGAGCTTACCTGTACCTTGTCAAGAATTGACCAAATACTTGCCAGAATTCTGCAATGACAAAACTCAGTAGATGTGATGAGTTTTAGCACAGATATATAGCTAGATGGACATACTGACAAATGACATTTACACATACATACACACATGGAACACACATACACACTGTGCACATAGGTTTTACAGCATGCAAAAATGAATTTCAGCAGTAGACTCTTTTGGAATTCTAATAGTAAATGACATTTTTTGTCCAGTACTCTAGAACCACGTGGTCGGTTAGAAAAACAATTTTGCTACCAAACAACAATTTTCAGATTATAAAATGGAGAAATCATATTTTGATAAACTCCAGTGGGCTGCCATGTTGAGGGGGGGGCAGGAGGACACAAACACACTAATAGAGAACACGTGGCATGGCATAATGGCGCCTGAGCTGATGCCTGTTAAACCCAATATCCACCACATGGTCAATGCTAAAGAAAAGAACTTTTAGATATCTTTGCTGACAAAGCACATTGGTGGTCAAGCCTCAGTTTCGGAGGTCTGCGAAAAGAGGCAGCTTTGTGAGCAAGGCATACAAGGATGGTACGACTTGGGGAGTTTTATAAAGTAAGCAGGCAGATGAGAGTGGGAGAAAAAGGAAGAGAAAGAGAAAAAAAGAAAAAGAGAGAGCATGAATATAAGTGACTTCTGACCATTTACCATTGCAGTGGCAAAAACTGTATCTGTGCGAATATTTCGAGCAGGCCTCATTGCACTGTCAAGAGGCGTGCTAGCAGTGTCCCGGCTTGGGTGTGACTCTGATGCAAAACCCAAAAAGCACGGGAGGGAGGCACCTGGTGAGTGGATGAGCTTACCGGGCAAAAGCGGGAGAAGTGGTGGATGGAGAAGCGGAGAACCGGAGCAACAGCAGTTTCTCTCACCAGGGTAGACAAGTGGTGTGGAGGTGGAGGTGGGTGTGGAGGCCAGCAATGGTATTAGTGAAAAGTGCCGTGTGGCAACTCCCAGCAGTTCGGTTCGTGGACAAAGGGCCGTCAGAACTGGGGATACTCCCAGAAAAAGGAGAAAAATAGAGGGGAATTCCGCCTATCCTGACTCTTAAGCCCCATCCGAGTTTCGGCACCATATATGTTAGGTTTTTAAAGTAGGTAGCCGGTAAAGGAGAACACCATGCGGTATTCAGGCAGGAAAGAAAGTTTATTACTGAACTGCTGGCCTGTGGCCAAGATGTTCCATAGCCGGAGAGAAGGGAGAGAGAGAGAGACCCCCACCCAGCCCTGCCTTATATCTAGGGCAGGAGCAAGGGGTGTGGCCAGGCGGATTAGGATGTGACCTCAGGGAAAGGGGAGGTAACTGCCTCCAGGTCTGCAGGTTACCCAGGTAACTGGGTGGAGACTTAATGAGGTGGGGGTAGCTACATGGAGCCCTCAGGGAGAGGACCTAACATCTATCACTTGAGCTACAGCTCTTGTTCCAGCTTTTTGGTGCTTACTTGGAGCTAAAAATCTTATGGACTTTCTTGACAGGGCTGGCTTTGAAATGCAATTATTAGATTTCAGCCTTCTGAGGATAACAGGAGTGAGCCACTGACATCCAGAAGAATCCATTTATCTTTGATTAAACAACATTAAGGGTTAGAAAGATAATTGAAATTTGTTACAGTGACTACAACATTTGTTTATATATAACCTGTGGAGAAAATATTCACAAAACAAGGGCATAAGACAAAATAATATGAATACAGTGGAAAGACAAAATAGTGACTGATGAAAGGTAGATGTGGGCATCTTAAAAGTTATAATCTAACTAATATAGTATTAGAATAAAAGCTGATTTTGAATGCATGGCTGTGTCAGAAAGACTGCATAAAAAACCACAGCGGAAAGCATACATCCAGAAAGAAGGACCACTGGAGTAGATAGACCTCCATTCCTACAAACTCCAACCAAGAATGAGTAACAAAGTCAAGGTCAAGCATCAAAATCACAGGTAAAGTAGGCAGTAAAATCCAGCATCAATGCCTAAGATCTTGACCCTCAAAACTGGGTGAATGTCAAGTGAGGAGTGCCTGTTAGAAGAGGACAATAAATAAACTTGATGATCTTTTACTCTGTTCTCCTTGGTATAATAAAGACAATCTTTTAGGCTGAGATTGTAGCTCAATGCTGGAGCCCTACTTAGCATGTTCAAGGCCCTGTTTCATCCCTAGTATGGCACAAACATAGGTATACAGGTGTGCATGCCCAAATACAGACAAAAACATATGAATATAAGAAGCACATATTTTCTTTTTTTTATTTGTTTATTAATTGAACACAATTTTTTTTACAAGGTGTTGTGCAAAAGGGTACAGTTACATAGTAGGGCAGTGTGTACATTTCTTGTGCTATCTTATGTCCTGTTTTTCTATCCCTTCTCTAGATCAGGTAGACATATATACAATATACAATGTATCAAGAACATATACAGTATTCACAGACTTGGTCTCTACTGTCTCTCCATCTCCCTTTGTTAACAGTCATATATCAGGGAGATCATGCCCCTTTGTTTTCTATGTTCTAGGCTTGTCTTGCTCAACATTATTTGTTCGAGTTCTGACCATTTCCCTGTGAATAACAATATTTCACTATTCCTAATCGCTATGTAGTATTCCATTGTGTATAAGTACCATATTTTTTGGATCCATTCGTCTGTGGAGGGGCATCTGGGTTGTTTCCATATTTTGGCTATTGTGAATTGTGCCGCGATAAACATGGAAGTACAAATGTCTTTTTGATATCTTGGGTTTTGCTGTTTAGGATAGATGCCTAGGAGTGGTATGGCTGGGTCATAGGGTAGGTCTATATTGAGCTTTTTGAGAAACCTCCATACTGTTCTCCAAAGTGGTTGTACTAATTTGCACTCCCACCAACAATGGAGAAGGGTTCCTCTTTCCCCGCATCCCCTCCAGCATTTGTTGTTTCCTGAGTTCAGAGTATAGGCCATTCTAACTGGGGTGAGGTGGTATCTCAGGGTTGTTTTTATTTGCATTTCCTTTACTAGCAGGGATGTTGAGCATTTCCTCATGTGTTTCTTTGCCATTTTTATATCTTCTCTTGTGAAGTCTCTCTTTAGCTCCTTTGCCCATTTCCTAATAGGTTTATTGGGCTTGGAGGGGCTTAGTTTTTTGAGTTCTCTGTAGATGACAGATATCAGGCCTTTGTCTGTTGCTGTGCTGGTAAATATCCTTTCCCATATCATTGGCTGTCTTTCTATTTTGGTGGCTATGTCCTTAGCTGTGCAGAAACTTTTTAATTTGTAGTAGTCCCATTTGTCGAGTCTTTCCCCTATTTGTTGTGCCCCTGGGACTCTATTCAGGAAGTTCCTTCCTGTGCCTATAAGTTCTAGCGTCTTTCCTACTCTGTCCTTCAGTAGTTTCAAGGATTCAGGTCTGATATTGAGGTCCTTGATCCATTTTGAGTTGATCTTGGTGCATGGTGATAGGCTTGGGTCTACTTTGAGTTTTCTGCATATGGCTGCCCAGTTCTCCCAGCACCAGTAGTTGAAGAGGCTCTGTTTATTCCATTGTATGTCTTTAGCTCCTTTGTCGAATATCAGTTGGCTGTAAGAGTGCGGTTTTATTTCTGGGTCTTCAATTCTAATCCATTGGTCTTCCGATCTGTTTTTATACCAATACCATGCTGTTTTTGTTATGATGGCCTTGTAGTAGAGCTTGAAGTCTGGTATTGTGATACCTCCTGCACTGCTTTTTTTGCCTAGAATTGCTTTGGCTATTCTAGGTTTTTTGCTGTTACATATGAATTTATGGATTGGTTTCTCTATTTCAGTGAGGAATGTGGCTGGGATTTTGATAGGTATTGCATTGAATTTGTATAACAATTTGGGCAATATGGCCATTTTCACTATATTGATTCTGCCTACCCATGAGCATGGGAGGTCTTTCCATCTCCTTGTGTCTTCTTTGATTTCCCTTATTAGATTTTTGTAGTTTTCATTAAATAGGTCTGTCACGTCCTTGGTTAAGTTGATCCCTAGGTACTTTATTCTTTTTTTGGCTACTGTAAATGGAATTGTTTCCATAATTTCCTTTTCTGTTTGTCTATTGCTGGTGTACAGAAAAGCTGCTGACTTTTGTGGATTGATTTTGTATCCTGCTACTTTGCCAAATTGGTTTATTAGGTGTAGGAGTTTGGGTACTGAGTTTTTTGGGTCCTTCAGATATAAGATCATGTCGTCTGCGAATAGGGATAACTTGATTTCTTCCTTGCCGATGTGGGTCCCTTTGTGTCCTCCTCTTGCCTATTGCTATGGCTAGGGATTCCAGCACTATGTTGAACAGAAGAGAAGCACATATTTTCATACATATCTTCTAAAATTTTATAATCAGAATTCTACCCTTAAGAGGATTTGAGAGCTCTAATTGTATTCATAAAACTGAGAGTACACTTTGGAAACAATATGAAGGCACAGTAGAGGTCAATGCAAACTCTGATTTAAAAAATCTACTTGGATACAAGGTATTTAAAAAATTGTAATTATGTACATATATTGACTGAAAAAATTAGGTTTCACTCCAACATTTTCATGCATGCATGCATTATACCTTTATCATATCTATGTTCTTTTCGGCCTTCTCAAAGCCAAGTCATAAAGAATTAGCATTCCAAGAAATGTGCACTTATATTTAAAATTTAAAAGTATGCCAATATGAGAATAGGCCCACGGATGAATGGGATAGAATAGAAGATCCAGAAGTGAACCCACAGACCTACAACCACCTAATCTTTGATAAGGGAGCCCAAAACAGCCTCTTCCACAAAGAAAAACAGCCTCTTCTACAAATTGGTTTTACAAACACAGAAAAGTGAAGTTAGATCCTTATATATTACCCTGCACCAGAATCAATTCCAAAAGGGATAAAGTCCTAAATGGAAGACCAGATACCCTGAAAATATTACAGAAAGGGAGGAGAAAGACCAGGGTTCCGTAGCACAGGTTAAAACTTCCTAAGTAAAGATCCATAATCACAACAAATCAAAGGAAGGCTGTATAAATGATATTGCATCAAAGAGAAGAATTTCTGCACGGCAAAGGACATAGCTGATAAAATAAACAGAAAGCCCATAGAATGGGAGAAGATCTTCACTAACTATGCATCAGAGAAGGGCCTCATATCTAAAATATACTCAGCTCAAAAAATTAAACCTCCCCAAAACAAATCTTCAAAGAAACACCAGCTAAAGACTTAAAGAGAGTATTATCCAAAGAAGAAATAATAATGACCAATAGACAAATGAAGAAATATCCAACATCTCTGTCCATAAAAGAAATGCAAATCAAAACAAGTTAAAATGGCCGTTAACAAGAAAACTAATAATAACAGATGCTACTACACTGTTGGTGAAAATGTAAACATGTTCAACCAGTATGGAGGGTTCTCAAAAGACTAAACATAGAGGTCCTCTATGATACAGAAATCTCACTCCTAGGCATTTACCCAAATGCTCACAAACCAGCCCACACTAAAGCCACCAGCAAAACCATGTTCAGTGCAGCATTATTTACCATAACTAAAATAAGGGGTCAACCCAGATGCCCTTCAGTGGATGAATGGAACAAGAAAATGTGGTCTATATAAACACAATGGAATTCTATGCTTTTATCAGAAAGAATGAAATTGCCCCATTCATAAAGAAATGGAAAGACTTGGAAAAAATTATATTAACCCAAATAAATACAGGCTGCATGTTTTCCCTTATTTGTAGCAACTGGACTATGTCTATAAATCTACAAATTAATCCAATGGATAGTACAAGAAGAAAATTTACTGCAATAAACATAGTTATTCTGATAGCTTTAGTGTAATCTTGCTTGTAATCTTTTGGGTAGATGCCCAAAAGCAGGGTTGCTGGGTCATAGGGGAGCTCTATGTTTAGCTTTTTGATGAACCTCCACACTGCTTTCCAGAGTGGTTGAACAAATTTACACTCCCACCAACAATGTAGTAGGGTTCCCTTTTGGCCACACACCCCTCTCCCAGCATCTGTTGTTGTTAGTTTTTCTGATAATGGACATTCTTACTGGAGTGAGGTGGAATCTCAATGCTGTTTTGATTTGCATTTCTTTTATGGCCAGTGATGCTGAGCATTTCTTCATGTGCTTCTTGGCCATTCTTATTTCCTCATCAGAGAAGTCTGTCTCTCTTTAAGTCTTTAGCCCATTTATTAATAGGGCAGTTGTTTCTTTGTGGATTTGTTTTGGGGAACTTGTTTATTGAGTTCTAAATATATATTAAATATGTGGCCCTTGACTATTGTATGGCCAGTAAAGATCTGCTTCCAGTCTGTGGGCTTTCTATTTATCTTGTTAGCTATATCATTTGCTGTGCAAAAGCTCTGCGGTTTGATGCAATTCCATTTGTCCAACCTTTCTTTGATTTGCTGTGTTTCTGACCCTTCATTAAGAAAATTGTGACCTGTGCCAAGGAGCCTTAGTGTTTCTCCTATTCCTTCCTACAATGTTTTCAGGGTATTTGCTTTACATTGCAGTCTTTGATCCATTTGGAATTGATTCTGGTGCAGAGTGATATATAAGGATCTAGCTTTAGATTTTACAGGCATTGAAAAAAAATTAGCACTTTTCTAGGATAGTCCTAGCAGAGGGGCACAATAGCTCAATAGCAATGTATATATGGCCACATAAGATGATCCTAAGTGAAATGAACCACAAGATTTGGAAATAAGTGGTTTATCTTTGATGTTGTCATTTCCAATGTCCCCTATGAAATTATGCCTTTTTTGTCTTTCTTACCCATTCTTTTACCCCTGTTGTCACTGTAACTGACTTTGGTACACTAGGTATTATCTGTATGTTTATCAGAACTAGGGAAGGGGAGCTTCAAAATGGAGAAGGGTAAAAGGTGAACCAGTGCAACAGCAATACTTACAAGACAGTATGCTGTAAACCAACTGTACATCTCAGGGGAGGGTGGGGAGGGAACTGTGGAAGGGAGAAGGTGGGAGTAAAACAAAGGAGGAGATAAAAGTTTGATAAGAAATGTACTCACTGCATTACTTATGTAACTGTAACCCCTCTTTATACTACTTTGACAATAAAAAATGCAAAAGGAAAAAAAAGAATGATCTCTCTTGTCACTATCAGAGACACCCTCAAAAGAAGGCAAAAGAAAGTAGTTATCCTGAGGTTTTTCTCCACTCAGAGTAAAGCCTCTTAAGTGAAATCTTAAGATGAGGAGGAATCACAGTCATTCTAGTTGAGCAAAGGCCACACCTGATCATATATGAATCCATGTGCTTCCTTCCCACCCACGAAAGTCCAGGTTCCAGCTTACAGTGTGATGAAGTGGAAGGAATGAACACAGAAGGGTTTGCTTTTTTTTTGTCACCTTGAACATGAGCTCTAATTGTGCTACCTTTCTCAGACATTCTTCACATCTGGCACTGGACAAAGGAAAGCAGCCATTGCTTAAGAATGGATATCTTGTGGGTAGGGATGAGAGAGAAAGACTGGGAGAGAGTGTAAAACTAGGAAAGCAGAAGAGGAGACATGGTTCAAAAAGAATTGTACTCATTACATGATTCATGAAACTGTACCCCTCTCTATACCAACTCTACAATAACAATTTTTTAAAAAGAAGAAAAAATTTGAGATATTTTTAAATTTATGATCACAGTGAAAAATTGAATACCCCTTCCCATTTTGGTTCCTGGTGGATGGAAAGGAAGAAAACACAAAGGACATAAAAGATAACAAAATATAAAATCAGCTCCTGTTACAGAGTGTGCATGTAGAACTTGGTCCTAAAAGACTAAGTATACATTCTTTCCAAGCACACACAAGATGGATGTGAAGTGACCATGCAGGACAACAAGTCTGGTAGCTTACCTCTACAGTCTTGATCACAGTTGAGTTAGAGAAATACATGCTTGAAAGATAATTTAAAAAAACTCAAATAATTTATTCATTGTAAACCAGTATGACAGAATGAAGAAGATACTTAGAACTGGAAAAAAATAACATTAGATTAACTTGCTAAATATAGAACTCCCCTATGACCCAGCAACACCACTTTTGGGTATTTATCCAAAAAACCACAAACAAAATCACAGTAAAGCAACCAGCACAACAATGTTCATTGCAGCGCAATTTGTCATAGCGAGAATCTGGAACCAACCCAGATGCCCCTCCGTAGACGAATGGATCAGGAAAATGTGGTACATATACACAATGGAATTTTATGCCTCTATCAGAAAGAATGACATTGCCCCATTTGTAAGGAAATGGAAGGACTTGGAAAAAATATACTAAGTGAAGTGAGCCAGACCCAAAGAAACATGGACTCTATGGTCTCCCTTATTGGGAATAATTAGCACAGGATTAGGCAAGCCACAGCAGAGGATCACAAGAGCCCAATAGCTATACCCTTATGATCACATAAGATGATGCTAAGTGAAATGAACTCCATTTTATGGAAATGATTGTTATATCACAGTTGTAACTACTTTCAACATCCCATGTGTATCTGTAGTTTATACTGTTGATGATGTTCTTGTATCACCTTCTTGGATTGTATCTACACTATCTCTGTAATCTTATCTGAGTATTTTGGAAACCGTGTATACTGGTATTAGAATTAGGAAATTGAGAGGGAATACCAAAATTGAGAGACAAAGGGTAAATTAAGAGAAACAACAACAAAAGCAATACTTGCAAAACTGTATGGTGTAAGAGAACTGAACACCTGGGGGGGGGAGGGGGAGGGGGGAGGGGGGCATGAGGGACAAGGTAACAAACAGTACAAGAAATGTATCCAATGCCTAACGTATGAAACTGTAACCTCTCTGTACATCAGTTTTATAATTTAAAGAAAAAAGTTGTTTTTTTTTTTTTGCCAGTCCTGGGCCTTGGACTCAGGACTTGAACACTGTCCATGGCTTCCTTTTTTGCTCAAGGCTAGCTCTCTACCACTTGAGCCACAGCACCACTTCTGGCCATTTTCTATATATGTGGTACTGGGGAATTGAACCCAGGGCTTCATATATACGAGGCAAGCACTCTTGCCACTAGGCCATATTCTCAGCCCCCAGAAAAGTTACAGTGAGAGAAAAATGTTAAAGAAAGCCAGAGATCAGTGAACCAATAATCAATAAAGAACAGCAAACTTAACCTCTAGAAAATAAAAGATGCAAGTTAAAATGAATAAAATAGAAGACATAGCTTAACAGTGTTACGTTGTATTCTCTGAAGAAACATTGGCAATGGACAACATTGTGATTGCCAATATTAAAAACAGCAAAAAAAGAGAACAGAACCAAGTATTCAAAAAGAAAAGAAAAAAAGAACAGAAGACAGATAATATTATTGATGAGAAAGGGATGCAACCAGAGACTGAGTGTGACAGGTATTTAAGAGCTGTAACACAACATTTCTATTCAGATAAGAGATTGGGGGGTGGACGGTAGGCCCAAAGAATTGAGCTTTGGATCTGAGATCTGCTGCACTCTAGCAACATAATCTTGGTCCAGTGTCTGGACCTTGGTCCAGAAATAATGAAATAATGACAGATTATAAATATAAAATAAAACAGGAAAGAAATAATTGACACATAATAAAAGAAGAAAAATGAGCTCCAACTTTTATTTAACACTAGCATTAGATGGCACCTTTGTTGTTTTTTGATGTATAAGTAGCATGTCTACAGCAAAGTATACATCTTGTTAAGGATGGGAGGACATTAACTGGGGAAACAAATACATGATCAAAGACAGGACAGGATGCATAGTGTCAGGACATCTTGGATGTGAAAAGCCACAGAGTAGAATGCCTTGCTAACATAAACAGTTTCATACAAATGAGACAAACCATGCAACCTATGTTTCTTTGGTTCTGGCTTACTTCACTTAGTATTATTTTTTCCAAGGCTTGCCATTTCCTTATGAATGGGTCAATATCATTCTTTCTGGTGGCTGAGTAGAATCCCGTTGTTTATATATACCACATTTTCTTGATCCATTCATGCACTGAGGGTTACCGGGGCTGATTCTCTATCTTGGCTATGGTAAACAATGCTGCAATGAATATGGTTGTGTTGATAGCTTTAGTGTGACCTTGTTTGTGTTCTGTGCCTATATATCTACAAGTAAACAGGCTGGATAGTAAAAGGAAAATAAAACACACTGGGTCATGATAAATTATGCACCTCCCTAGGCATTCACACAGAGTGAGAGCAAAGGAGGATATTCTTAGGCGAGAGGATAACAAAGGAGCAATGCATATGTGCATCTGATTGTATAAAATAATATTTATCAAAATGAACTCCAGGGAATTGAAACAATAGGGTTTAAAAATTATTTCTTTGTTTTTGTGCTTGTTCTTTTCCTTTTGTCTTGTCTTAGTTTCTGTGTTTGTTTTCTTTTCCTTTTGTCTTGTTTTCTCATTTATCTGTCTCTGGGATGGAAAGGAATACAGAAATGGTGGGACAAAGGGTGAACAAATGCAGCTGTGGAATTCACTAGACACTATGTTGAAAATGAACTATACAATTGTGGGTAGAGACAGAAGAAAAAAACTAGGAGAGAATGAGGGAAGGGAGTGACATTGTTCAAAAAGAAATGTACTCTTTATCTGACTTATGTAACCATATCCCCTCTGTGCATTGCCTTTACAGTAACAATAAATAAATGAAAACTTTAAAAAAAAGAAAGTGATACCTACAGACAGGAAAATTTAAACAATTTAGGACAATACCAGGCACAGTAGTCCACATCTGTAATCCCAGCCCTCAAAAGGCTGAGGCAGGAGAAGTGAGAGTTGAAGGGCAGCATAATGAGACTTTGTCTCAAACAACAAAACAGCACTGGCGGAATCACATAGAAAAGTAGTCCTTGTTAACACTGATGGAAAACATATCACCATCAACAATGGGTCTGCAGACGCCTCATTCTCCAGCCTACATTACTTTCTATGCTCTTCTCAAGCTCATTCACTTGTGTAAGCCTTGGGGCTGATGACTGATGCTACAGAAGGATTCAATCAAGCAGTAGCACAGGGAAGGGAATCAGGTCACCCATACTTCTATATAACAAGGTAGACTACTGCATTAGCAGACTCAATGGGCTGGCACATAGAGGTTGCTTGAGTCCTCCTTCCTACTCCAAACTGGATTGCACCTTAACCCTTTCATGCAGAGGAGAATCTGCCCACAATTCTAAAGCCATCTAAGAACTCAAACTTATTGTGAGTACCCCCATTCCTGTATTTTAATAATCTGGCCCATAGCAGCTACAGAATAAGAATTTGATAAACAAGGGCAGTGATGAAAACTTTTAGAAACTTTAGTACTATAACTTGGGTATTTGTGAATATATGGTGTTTCAGGGGAGTGTATGGGAGGGTTTCTCATGTGTGGTCCAGAGCAATGAGTTCTCAGTCCAGTAATCCTGTCCTCTTTAATTAATGGCAGCTACCCTGATTGAATTCTGTGTGGCAGACCCAATTGTGTCTGGCTGTTATATAGGAGAATCTATTCAAACTATACTGACCGGTTAATTATATTTTAGAAAATCTTGAGTAGTCTAGGAAAACTTCTAATTTCTCTCAAGGGGGCCAAGTGCTGGTGGCTCACACCTGTAACCCTAACTACTCAGGAGGCTGAGATTTGAGGATCAAGGTTTGAAGCCACTCAGGGCAGCAAAGGCCATGAGATAAGAATCTCCAATTAATGTCCGACAAAAACAGAAAGAAGATGTGGCTCAAAGTGATGGAGCACTAGCATTGAGCAAAAGAGCACAGAGACAGCACCTTCAAACCCCAGGACTACCATCACCACCAACAACCAAAGTTCTCTCAAGAGAGACAGTATCCAGCAGAATGATTCCAAGAAAACATACAAATCCATGAGCCAGGCCCTGACTTCAGAAGTGAGACAAAGAAAGGTTAGACAGCCAGAGACACCCAGCTGGCTTCATTTCAGGCCTTTTCTGCTTAGTAGCCCTCCCCAAAGGGACCACAGAGTCCTATGCTTGCAGCTTCTCCCTCTAAGTACCATGGCCACAGATTCCCTGTCACAAACACTACCCAGACCTGGGCTGCTTAGGCCCCTGTCATTATGTAGTCCAGGAAGCTCTGAGATAGCTGAAGCCTGGTGTTTTGAGGGATGGCTGGCAGCTTTGCACCTGCTGGTCCTGGCAGCCTTTATGGCTGGAGATTGCAGTGTGATGCAAAGGGAGCCATTTGATAGTGTTTGCACCTTATCATTTCCAAAGTATCTGTGTTCTTGAGACAATCAGTGCTCTCAGCTGTCTGTCAAGTTCAAGCACTTTTTATCTTACATATATCTGAGCGTCGGGCTGAGGAACTGACTCAAAAAAATATATGTGGAACTCATTTTCCTCCATCCTTGTATGGTTCTACTACTTTCCCTTAACGTGTCAGTCTAGGCAGATAATTCGCCCTCCCTTGTAGCACTGGCTGCTAAAGTACTTATAATTCTGGCTTAGAGCTCCAGGGGAGTCTTTTTTGGTAAAACAACTGTTTCTTGGTGAATCAGTCACTTTCTCTGGGATGCTTTCTTCCTGTTCAGCCAGGAGGTCAGAGAGGGAATCCCACTGGGGGACAATCCACTTTTACTTTAACCTTGTCTGGCATGGAGACTGAATGGCCACTCCATGAACAGATAGGCCCAAGAACATTGTTGGAATTCATATCTATGAAGAATTTTAGTTCTTCATTACAAACTGGTATGTAAGATATGTTCTGGAGCTGGAGTGTTTATCTAGTATTCATGAATACTAGAATAACTGGGTTCCACCTCAAGCATCATGAAATGCAGTATAACGTAGTACAACACTGTATAATGCAGCATAATACAATACAATACAATAAAATACAACAAATATACCCATAGAATGGCCAAAACAAAGGCTTTTGTGAAGCTGTGGTTTATAAGTATCTGAGAGCTGGCAAAATATCAGTCAACTAAGTTTAATAATTGTTATGTATGTTCAATTTTTTTGTGTATGATCTAGAAAAACCTGAATGAGTGATAAAGGTATGTATACAATCTCAGCCTCCTGAGTAGCTAAGATTAAAGGTGTGAGCCACCAACAGTCAGCCATATGAAGAGTTTAAAAATTGTAATTATAGTCAAAGTCTACAAGATTTAAGCACATTTCACGAGAATATATAAATTAAATAGAAAATAGAAGTTATTTTATATGTTTTTATATATTTTCTTTTTATATGCTTTTATATGTTTTATAAAGTTACTGGTCAAAATATTCAAGATTATCTATTAACCTTAATAGATGTTAAAATTACAGTACATATATTTTTATATTTATTATATATTATTTATCAAAATTTTATATAGCATATACAATATATGAATTATTTATACATTATGTGTTATAACTATGTTATATATAACATATAAAATGCTTTAGTACAGTATATATATTTTATAATATAGTATGGTAAATTGTATTTTTAATGTATTGAACTGTTTTAAATACTATTTTAACTTATTTTTCAGTTATCTTTGGGAAATTGTACAAAGGGATTCCAGTTCAAAACATCAATTTATAAGTACAGTGTATCATATTTTCATATTGTAATCAATATTTTTATAAGGATAAAAAAGATCCACAGTGTGTGGATTCTATTTTGTTCTAGTAACTAATATGAGGAATTAATAAATAATACACAGATGTTACATAATACAAATTTAAGAATAATATGAATTGTTGATATTGCAGAACATTCCCAATCTATAACTTTGCTGGTTATTGTGCTAATTTACAGTAGCATAGGAACCAGTAAATAGAATAAGATGGTGAACAGGAGAAAGTATTTTTAGTACTACAGGAAAATACTTTTTATAGCAGGGTCTATTGAATTTATGTTATCTTCAAGGAAGGCTTTGGCAAATTTGCCTTTTCTCTGAACCAAGCAGGTTTCATTTCACATCCTCCAAGCATTCCGAAGCAGTGACATTATAACCATCACTCTCCCTTTCAAATAAGGGTATCTTTTCTTTCTAGGTACTTTATTTACAGTGCAGGAGATGGGATGGTACCCTGGCAACAGAACAATATAGTCATGAGAGAGAACAGTTATGTTGTAGACTGGGCTGTGCAATCATTGAGTGCCAATTCATGGCTAATAAGGGTAATGTGTGGCCTTTAGATTTCTTTGTATGTGATGGTGGTATTTGGAGCTTTCTAAAGTATCTCTTGCTGTGAAAGGTACTACACATATTACCTATGATCACATTCTCTAGAAGAATCTGCTACTAACATTTTTGGAATATTTCATTCCAGTTATTTTCTTTTTACACAGAGTATATGCCCTATATATAGTACAGTTTTACTTCTTGCCTTGTTGATAAAGATATCAGTTTAGGAAAAAATGATTTTAATCATGGGTTGATGACTCCTGCCTAGAGTCCTGGCTACTTGGGAGGCCAAGAATGGGAGAATGGGAGAAGTGCAGCCTGGTGAGAAATGTTTGCAAGAATCTTTCTCAAACTGTAGTTTGACACAGTGTCACTGAAAGCTATGAGGGAAGCTGAAATGAGGAGGACCATGGTTTCAGGTCAGCCAAGGCAGAAAAGTGTCAGAGACAGTGGTATCCACCTGTGATCTTAACAATGATGGGAAGCCTAAAGTAGGGAAATCATGGCTTGGGCACATGCTCAGGTGGAAAGTGAGACCCTGTCTCAAAAAATGAAACAATATAAAACAGGGCTGGAGGCATGGTTCAACTGGTTGAACATTTGCCTGTTAAGCATCAGACCCTGAGTTCAAAGCCCAGTACCTACTCAGTTCAAGAAGTCCAGCCTTAAAAAACTGCATTCTTTTAAGCTCAAATGTATGAGCCCCCCTTTTCTCTTCCTTGACTTCACAGTCATGACAATACAACAGATAAAACACACCCTCAATTTATCTTAAAAGCTTGTTAAAACAAACAGGATTTCAAGGACTTTCAAGTGTTTATCTGTATTGCTACTTCAGACCTAAATTAAAGACCTTTTCCTCAAGCCATGGAAGATATCCAAGGTATTTCTTTTTAGAAAGACCTGAATTCTGCAACTTAGGCCATTTAATAGGGGACATACCTATAAAGAACCTAGATTACACCCTTCTGAAAGCTTTTAATGATAAGACATAATGTTTTTGAACTTCCCATTATGAACCAGAAGTAATATTTTCACATGAAACAAAAATGCTAAATTACTGAACTCCCTCCCTAGAGTTTTGGATTTTGTAGGAAGAAAATCATTGTTTTCCGTACATGAAGACCACAGAAATGAATCTTTACAATGCCTCTGATGCAAAGCAGCAGGCAGGATGCCTGCTGTCTGAACTTCAGAGCTGGAGAGACTATTATTGTGGAGCATGGGCTGTGGTGCTAGCCAGTAGGCCAGAGGCCAAGCAGACTGTGGCAGGAAGCTTTGAGGTGGATGGGAAATCAGAGAGTGAGTGAGGTTTGTTTTGGAAGAGGTGGCAACTGAAGCTCACAATCAGAATGTCCAAAAGGCTCCATGCTGGCTCTGTTAGGCCAGTGTAGGGTGTTGGAGGTTAGTGAGTTCTTTCAGGACTGCCATGTGACCCCCTGGAGTAGCAGTGGACATAATGAGATGTGTACTTAACTCAGTATTAGCAGCCTTAGATTCTGGTCTCTGCTCCAATACAATCTCCATGTTTGCCGAAGTTTTAAATGTACTGAAGTGTGGGATGCATGAGTAACAAAGGACATCTGTGTGTGCAACGTGACCTTGCTCTATGAGGTCACTTCAGGCAGGTATTATTTCTTTCAAAAGCTAACAGATTTTTCCCATTGCTCACTCCCCAAACCACCTTAGAGATGATCTGACTCCAGTCTCAAAGGGCTGCAGCTCTTATTTCTGAGAAGAGTTTATAAAAATGTCCTTAACAAACTGCTCCTTAGTATAAAAGACACAAGTCAAGCACTTCATTCTCTTAATTACTTGTCAAGCCTGGATGTGGGAAAAGATTGTCATGATTTGATCCAATGACATGACAGCATCACTTTCTCCATTGCTCCCCTAAAGTCTTTCACTGCATGTGTGGTCCATGTATAACACAAATGACTTATTATTTCCAGTTCAGTTTTTGAATGGAAGATCTGATGGAAGATATCATTCCTCATTTATTACAAAATGTGTACAGGAGTAAAATCTTTCTTAACACCTTTTGTCCCCAAGTTAGTTCATGAAACATTCAGAGAACATGGAAGGGCACACATTTGGGGATACATTTTCTTTTTGCGTTGGTACAAGTGCAGAAGTTTGAATTTGGAGCTTAGGCACTGTCCTTAAGCATTTTTGCTCAAGGCTAACGCTCTACCATTTGAGCTGCAGCTCTACTTCTGGTTTCTTTGGTTTTGGATTGAGTAACTCCAAAATGACTTCAGTGCTTAGTTTGTATGTAATTAATCACTGGTGATGAACCACTTGTGGTTGATTCACTCTTAGTCCATTCTGTTGTTCTGCTGAGTGAGTTATAATGAATAAAAAGCTAACAGATTGGATCACTTACTTAGATTTCTTAGGAGGAATTGTCTTATTATATATTTCTGATTTTGACAGCCCTTATGAGAAAATTCCTTTTAAAATCAGCCAGGAAATGACAACGTTTAGAAGATAGAAAGATCTCAAAGCCTTTTTGCATACATTCAAGGTATTTACAATTATATGTCGGTGGTGTTAGTAGTAGTGACAAATTTTCCCCATGATGCTGCCTTTCTTCTCTCTTGAACTGCTTTCTCTGTTCATGAACTGCTGAGAGAGAATTGAAATTGTTTGCCCTTTTCTCAGCACAAGCTCTTGGTTTCCTCAGAAATCAGTTCTATTTAAGTTTGCAAACCTTTATACTTTACTGAGTTATAGAAATTGTTTAAGGTAAAAGTACAATACAGTACAATCTGTGTCTGAAGTTTCAGGGATTAGAGAAGGAAGCCTGGGAGTTGTCAACCAGAGTACACAAGAGCCTTTCCCTTGTTTTCATTCTTTGCATTAAGAAAGAGTGCTTTTCCTGTTTGACCCTAGCATCTGTTCCCTGCCTGCTGCACATCTCTTCTTCTAAGATACTCTGTTCAGTATGAATGACACCTGAAGTCTAATTCTGATAAGGGAAAAAGTCACAGTACACAGTGTTTCTTTTTCATCTGAAAAGGAAGTCAATATTTATAAAGAGGAAATTAGTATTTACATGCATTATGTCTTTTAAGCCTCATTATTGCCTCCAGCTTGCAGATGAGAAAAGGAGAGACAAGTAGTAGTCTAATTTTGCTGCAGGCAAGCAAATTTCATTTGTTTCTTAGAGACAAATCTTCCCCCCCCCCAATATTTTCCTTTTCAATCTTCATATTTTTATTTCTCAGTGCTGGAAATTGAACCCAAAGCCTTGCATAATCTGAGCACATGCTTTACCACTGAATGACATCACCAGCTTGTCACATTAGTTTTTAAAAATTACAGCAATAGACATAATTTAAGATTGATTACTATCTTATCCATTTTAAGCATACAGTTCAGTAGCAAAAATCATATTCACAATGTTGTGAAGTCATCTTCTTGTGTTTCAAGAAAAATTTTATCGACCCAAACTCAAACTCTGTACCTGTTAAGCAATACTTCTTCAAACCGTTAGTAACTACTTAGCCCTAGGTAACCACTTTTTACTACTTTTCTCTAAAAGTTTGACTACTGTAGGTCTCATATAAATAAAATCATACAATATTTGTCTTTTTTGTGTCTGGCTTTTGTGTATGTGTGTGGTGCTGGGGATTGACCGGGATGTTTGTACATGGTAGACATGTGCTCTGCCTTTATACTACTTTCCAGCCCATCATTAACTGAGCATGTCCTTGAGGCTCATCTATGTTATACTACAGGCCAGAGCATCATTCCTTGGCAAGGGTGAATAATATTACAGTATATGTATATATCCTATTTTGCTTGACCGTTCATCTATTGATTGCCAATGAGTTCTACTTTTTGAATATTGTGAATAATACTACTGTCAATATAGATGCACAAATATCCATTCAAGTCCTTCCTTCACTTTTGAGGACTATATATCCAAAAGGAAGAATGATGGGATCATTAAAGCTTTAAAAAAAAGTCAGAGTGAACTGATGTATTTAAACACACTGTTAAATACTTAATTAAAATTTAAAAAAGTAATTTCTGGTCTAAGTTTCTAACCTCTTTATTTCCCGGGGTGATACTATTATTATAGTTTCCCATGCTTCAGGTCATCATGTTACTTTGGACTCTTCGTTACAGATCTTTACCAACTGTCTGCCTGTCATATGCCTTTTAAATTTTTTTCAATGTGTCCGCAGACTGAGTTCCTTCCATTAACTCTGTAATGAGCTTAGTCCCTGTCTGACCATTGACGGTCACCCCAAACAAAAGCCATCTGACATAACTCATGCTTCTTGACACTTTCCCCCACCAAACTTCCTACATCATTGATAGAATGATTTTCCTAAATAAAACTTGACTCTTATCAAGTAACTCCTTGCTCAAGAAAATACAGTGGCATAAAGTTCAGACTGTTGTTTGCCTTTGTGGGTAATAAGCTACTTAATTTTCTTGCATCTGTGCTCATTCTTTTATGGCTCTTTCTTGCAATTTTCTTGGCTGTGACAGCTGTCTTCACTCTTAGTTGTCACAAGTCAAATTTTTCCCTAGATCTATGTCCTTTTTCCATTAATCTATTCTCACAATTCCATTCCTATCATTGCAAAACAAATATGGTCCCCATTGATTTCCTACATTTATTACTGTTGCTTCCTCCAATCACATACTAAGTTTCATGAGCAGAGGATCTTGGTTCTATAATTCAGGAGAATCCTAAGATTCCAAGAAGTTACATGCTTGACGATTCATGAAATAAGACAAAGTTACAAGAATACACAAATTGCACAATGTGTTGACAGATTTTTAGGCAAGCCTTTAGGATGAAGCTGCTTTGCACCCACCCAGGAAGAAATCTTTTATAGCAGTTGTCAAATACCAGAACAGCAAGAGTAAAGCTCTTTAAACAGTTCCTTATGCATGTTTTGCACTGTGGTGTGCAAACTCTAGCCAGTGAATTTTCAAGGCGAAATGCTACCCAGGTGAGTCTGTTTTTCATTTGAAATAATTCTCAAAATATGTTAAATACTCTGTAAAGATTCCTGATCTTCTCCTAAGAGTCCTAATGAGATCTAAGCCCCAGATACACACCAATCTAGGAACACAAAATGTTCTTACTACTGGTAAGTTTTAGGAGCTATTTTCGAAATAGCTTTCGAAAAGCTTTTAAGTCCAGTTAATAAATAGTAATTTTTCCCCTTGAGTAGATTTTAGGAAGGGACAGTTTCACACCTTATAATAGTTTCATAAATGGATAATTTGACACTAGGTTGGGAATGAAAGTCATTCTGTTGTAAACAGATGTGACATCCAGAAAGTTAACCCTACAATTGGCTTGCCCTCCTCTCGTATTAAGATACAAGTGTTAGCATTGCAACATTGACCAGTGCATGTTTAACAACAGACTGTCAAGGAAGGTCAGAAAAGTAAAAGCTGCAGAAACTGAAAGAGGAAATGAAAGAAGAGAGACAAAAACTGACAAAAAGAATGAGAGGGGAAGAGAGGAAGAGGAAGATAATCTCTAGAGAAATAGTCCAATGATATTCAGGCCATAGGAATCTTATAGATAAGTGCATCAGTAAAAGACAGCCAGAAATTTTTTGGTTATGGATAATGAAAAAATAAAACCATACGGTCAAATTAGCTCATTTCAATCTTCTAGTGATTGACAGTGTATTAGATAGCTCCCCCCATCCCCCCCCCACAATAAAAGCCAAATTTGGAGCCAACTTTTCTGAGTGCATCCTTATGTCTTGTCCTCTCCCACTGCTCTCAGTTAATCATTTCAGCCCTCATGGACTTTACTTTAAATTAATATTCTTCACATTCCTGCTGTCTAGTCTGTAAGAGCAGTATATTAATGAAGTGTTTGAGGACTCCTGTATACCAAGTGTGGTATATCCACTGTTGTATTTAGGAAAGCTAAAACCTGAAAACATCCACTATTAGGCTACTGTTTCATTACCCAAGATGCAGTACAGTCAGCAGCAGAAAGCCCTGAATAAACTATTGTTGTGGCTTGGTTGACAGACAGCTTGTCAGAAAATGATCAGTATTGGCCATGATTTAGGGCTAATTTCATGGATGTTTTCCAGTTTCCCTGATCTTCCTTTCCCTTTTTTCCAAACAAAAGTGCTTCTGAAAATTTCTGTTCAACATCTTTCACTTTGAATAAGGAAAACACAAAACATCCCCCTTGCAGCTGGTATTCGTGAAATTACTTCTCTGGAGGGACCAGCAGATGAGAGGTCTTGTTTGAGAGACACCAGGCAGAAGGTTTCATTCTGAGGCAGAGCCCACACTCAGACCTGCAACCTGAGACCTGTCCTTCTCTGCCCTCTTAATCTACACACATGTGCGTGTGTGCACACACACACACACACACACACACACACACACACACACCTAAATGAACACAGATGGCTGCCACCTAGAATAGACATGCAGGAAACAGCCACAGGCACAGGACTCTCTGGCTGCTGTCACTTTATTCTGCAAGTAGAGCAAGTAAGAACCTTCCAGAGTCTCAACTTGTTTCTTAATCTCAGATCACTCCCATTTGGGCTTTTAGCTACTTCTTGGTGGGAAATAAAACAGAAATATCAGGAAGACATCCTGATTCAACTAAAGCCAAACATTTCTTTAATTCACCGACCATGTAGCATTATATTTAATAGAAGCCATATTACAGTAAAATCCACTTTGGTTCCTAGGAGACAATAGTTTTCTTTTATTTTCCCCTGGAGTGGTATAGTATCACTCGATGTATTTGCTTCTCTGTGGGAAAAATTAATTTTTAAAATATAATAGAATAAAATCGGGCTGGGGATGTGGCCTAGTGGCAAGAGTGCTTGCCTCGTATCCATGAGGCCCTGGGTTCAATTCCCCAGCACCACGTATACAGAAAATGGCCAGAAGTGGCGCTGTGGCTCAAGTGGCAGAGTGCTAGCCTTGAGCAAAAAGAAGCCAAGGACAGTGCTCAGGCCCTGAGTCCAAGCTCCAGGACTGGAAAAAAAAAAAATATATATATATATATATATATTAGAATAAAATCGAACTTCATGCTAAAAAGCAATCTGAATCTTTAAACTCTCCTCCCAATCAAATGGAACACATATTCCCCCCCCCCGCCCCATATATTTCTGTATAAAATATGCAAACAATTACCTGTATTTGGAGGGTATAATTATGAAGAGGTTGATATCTAAGAGGTTATTATTGATTTATAGGGTTCTCTAGTTTAATAGAAGACAGACTCAGGAATAAGAAATATATACTGCTTTCTCCAAGAACAATAAATGTCTCAAAGGGGAAATGTAAGATTTAAGAGTAGTTTGTGGATCTAGGATCATTTGAACAACTTCTAGGCAATTTCTCTTATATTGTTGTGAATCTTATAGGTCTCAAAATGCAGTGAGAAATTCTTATTGAGTCTGAATTCCTTCATTTTCTTGAATTCCTCAATGTCTCACCATTTCATCATAGATTTATATTTCTCAGTTTGCAGGCTGACTCCTATATTCACAATTACAAAATATTTATTTAAGCAAGAAATTTAGCTTAATTTACATTTTACCATTCATGTATACGTTTCTTTCCTCTTGTATACACACATACATGCACACACACACCTAATGTTGATCAAAGTGATAATCCTTAATATTAGCATGCAATAAAAATTAAACTTTGCTTAAGATCCCCATATTTTAGTATCTAATGTATGTAAAATTCTTGATGCAAGATGTTCATATAAAAAGGAATCTGACCTTCAAACGAGAGGATTGCATGGTGTTAGTATTCAGAGTAAAACAAAAAAGAAAAGAAAATTTTCTTTCATGGAAAATTTTCATTTACCAATTCATTTATAAAGCCTTAATCGTACCTTACAGAGGATTTTAAATTATACAAAAGCATCCTAATTTGTGACTTTTACATAAAGTCTGACCCAGTGCCAAGAACCTAAAAGCCACATGTTGTAAGTGAAAAACAAAATGAAAACTAAGCATTGCTGGTGGGTGCATGTGTTTAATAACATCTCATAACCACATACACAGAAACCAGAATAGTCTTTTTGTTACTCCTTCTAGACTTACTTCTAGATGTGTACTGTTTTGTACCTAAAGCTGGCATACATAATATTAATAGGCAAAGACTTCTGGTAAAAGTGGAGTAATAAGGACTGGATTTCCCTTCCCATTTTAGCATCTAGAAACCACAGAAGGGGTGAAACAGCAGCTTCAGACATGAGACAGAAGGCATCACAGGACTTCAATCCCTGAGAAAATTGAAGCAAGCCAGTTCACTCCTATGACTGTACCAGCTTCATGGCTAAAGGATCTCCAGACTGAACATGGAGGACAGTCAAGTGTTGGTAGTCTAGCTGACTTGAATAAAAGAGAACTGGTGTTCAGAGAGGCCAAGACACTTAGAAGGTATAGGGAAGAGCATTGAAGAGGGACGTCTACAGGTAGAGATTGAGAGAAAGAAAGCAGAGAGAGGAAAGTAGGAAAGATAGACATGAGGAAGGAGGAGGAATAAGAAAAACAACAACAGGAGAAAAAGATGGGCATATGTTATGCTTTACATAAATGCTGTCTGACCACTGAGGGTCACCCCAAACAAAAACCACCTGACATAACTCATTCTTCTTGACACTTCCCCCACCAAACTTCCTACATCATTGATAGCATGATTTTCCTAAATAAAACTTTTATCAAGCCACTCCTAGTTCAGCTATTTAATGTTATTGTCAAAGAAATGTACAGAGGGGTTACAGTTACATACATAAGGTAATGAGTACATTTCATGTTGTACATCGTTACTCCTTCCCTCATTTTCTCCCAGTTTCCCTCCCTCCCTCCCAAAGCCCTCAGTGGTACAGTTTATTTCCATTATACTGTATTGTGAGTATTGATGTTTCATTGGTTTGCTCTTTGTTCTTTATCTCACTATTATATTGTTCCTTTTCCCTTCCCCAATTCATGTAAATGTATATACAAGACAGGATATCAAAATCAGATACAGTGACAACAGGGGTTGAACCAAAGAGGGAACAAAGAAAAAACACAGTACATTAAAATCAGCAACAAAGAAACACTTCCTGATTCTATATCTTGGATATAATTTTGCTTAACATAATCTTCTTTGGTCATATGTACATAGCTATTGAACTATTGTTATCCTCTTCTAGGACTATCATAGACATATACTAATTATTACAAATGAGGGAAACCATGGAGACTCTGTTTCTTTGGGTCTGGCTCACTTCACTTAATGATTTTTTTTCCAAGTCTTTCCATTTCCTTATGAATGGTTTGATGTCATTCTTTCTGATGGGAGCATAGAATTCCATTGTGGATATATATATAATTTCTTGATCCATTCACCCACTGAGAGGCAACTGGGTTAGTTCCATATCTTAGCTATAGTAAATAATGCTGCAAAAAATGATAGCTTTAGTGTGGCTTTGTCTGTGATCATTTGGATAAAGACCCAGGAGTGGGATTACTGGGTCATAGGGGAGCTCTATGTTTACTTTTTGATGAGCATCCATACTGCTTTCCAGAGGGTTGAACAAGTTTACACTTTCACCAATAAATCAAAACAACATTGGGATTCCACCTCACCACAGTTAGAATGACCATTATCAAGAAATCTAATAACAACAGATGCTGGTGAGGATGTGGCCAAAAGGGAACCATCTAAAACTTTGCACACTTCTTCCAAGACAATGAACTCACTTTCCTCCCATTTCTTGCTGAATCAAGGTATACACAATTATCTGGATTTGGAGGGTGCAGTTATGAAGAGGTTGATATTTATGAGACTAGTTATCAGAGTGGCTCCCTGGAGTCTATGGCTAAGGTCTAATCTGTTGTTCATGAGAGTAAATTATTCATATGGAGGAAAGACTCTCTGGAAAAGACAAGGGAGCTTGATAAGGTGGGAATATTGTGTATTCCAACCAACCATCGCCAAAAAAATTTAGAGCTTGGGAGTTATCAGGTAGAATCCATATAAAGATATTGCCTTTCTAGGGGGCTAAATGAGCTAACCCAAAGGCTCCCTGAACTATCCCTAACAAAATTGTAAAGCAAGATTTGCAGTGGTTTATCCTTTTCCAGGTAAACTTATCTTCAGCCAGATAAAAAATGGAACTTTAATTAAGGGAAACATACAACATCGAGCAATCAATTTATAGTTAATTATAAACATCATTTGTAATTTGATTTAAAATTTTATTATGACATAAAAATTTGCTAGGTGTATTATTTTTCTTGTGTCATAACACTATAATTGGGGGATGGATACTTTATAAAGAAAAGAGTTATTTGGCTCATAGTTTTGGAAGCTGAAATTTCAAGATCAAGCAGTCCCATTATTCAAATCTCTAGTGATGGCTCCTAGGTTATATCACAATATGACAAATGTCATCATGGCAGAAATGCCCTTCAAAGGAAAAGATCATAGGGTGAGACAGAATGCCATCAATTATTGCTCTCATTTGTGTGCATTCTCTCTCTCTCTTTCATTTAGTATTTAGTACTAGGCTTTGAACTCAAGGCCTTGTGCTTTCTAGGCAAGCTCTCTATTACTCATGCCTCCAACATGTTTTGTTTCTTTTGGAACAACTCATTTTTGCAGGAAATAATTGGGATATGCAAGAACTGTATTTCCCCTTTCTGAGATCAGCATGATCAATGAACTACTTAGATCCCATTAGGTCCTGCCTACCTCATTACCACAATGAGGACCAAGTCTCTAGGACAAGGATCTTTGGGTGATGTCCTATAACTATACCCAAATCATAGAAACATATGTAATAAGGCAGAAGAATATGATCCATAACTAAGAAAGTATCAATTAGTAGACAGTATTAAATGACAAAGATGATATAACTGGAAATTAAAATAAAAATAATTATTGTAGACTCTATATTCTAGGATATGAAGGGAAGCACAAAAAGAAAAATAAAAGATGTAAAAGCATTTGAGTTTTGAGTATGCTCAAGGTCACTGGCCCTGGGCTAAGCCCAGTGCCTGCAGCATCTCATTTAACATTAGCTTGTTCCCATAAAGCAGATGGAAAATTACCCAATTCATGTAACTATAACCCCTCGGTATATCACCTCTACAATAACAATAAAAATAGAACTTAAAACTTGCAACTTAATGGTAAAATAAAATGATGCAAAATATTTAACTCTTTCTTTTTTTGGCCAGTCCTGGGCCTTGGACTCAGGGCCTGAGCACTGTCCCTGGCTTCTTCCCGCTCAAGGCTAGCACTCTGCCACTTGAGCAACAGCGCCGCTTCTGGCCGTTTTCTGTATATGTGGTGCTGGGGAATCGAACCTAGGGCCTCGTGTATCCGAGGCAGGCACTCTTGCCACTAGGCTATATCCCCAGCCCCTTAACTCTTTTTCTTACTGTTCAAGTATTTCTACAATTAATACTTCAAGTGTGACATTAAGAAGAATAATACTCATTGGGTAAAAATTAATGACAGACATGTGTCATGTTCTGTAGTAATGCATGCATATAGTATCATTCTGAGTGCTTACAACAATCCTTTGAGTTATATTTTACGTGTGTGTGTGTGTGTGTGTGTGTGTGTGTGTGTGCATGTGCTGGTACTGGGGCTTAAACACATGGCCTTACATTGGTGCTCTGCCACTTGAACCACTCTGGCTTTTTGCTGGTATTATACTGGAGATAAGAACTTTATCTGCCTAGGCTGGCTTCAAACCTTGATTGTCATATCTGAGCCTCCAGTAGCTAAGATTATAAGCATGAGCCCTGGTGCTGTTGGTTTTACTTATTTGTAGAGTTGAGGAGTGGAGGGAGATCACCTGACCTGCCTGAAGTTGCATGAACAAAGGTCACATTGCTTCTTGAATACAATTCTCTTTGTATGTGTTTTTATAAGGAAGAAGGGGATAGTTTTTAATTCCTGTTATAGCTTTTGCATGTGCTTATTTTTAATGGTTTCCTTATAAAATGAATTTATAAATATTTTCATCAACCAGCTGTAAGTATAATTAATGCACTATTTACCTGATGGAGTAAGAAAACACAGAGCTTTAAAAACAAAAAAAGCCAACTGTCTTAATTACTGCTACAAAGACCACCAATGAATTATTCACATTTCTTTCTTTTATAAATGACTGGGCTGAGCTTGAACTCAGGATCTGGGAACTATCTCTTTAACTTTTCTTTGCTCAAGGCTATCACTCTGTCACTTGAGCCACAGCTCCAGCTCTAATTCTGTTTTTTGTTGTTGTTTTGTTTTGTCTTGTTTTGCTGGTTAACTAGAGACTAGAGTCTCACAATTTTCCTACTTATGCTGACTTTGAACTGCAATCCACAGATCTGCTTTCTGAGTAACTAGGATTATAGGCAAAAGTCACCAGTGCCTTGCTTATCTTTACTCTTAACCACGAAGTATCTTAACTTAAACAGTGAGTTTAGGTTAATATATTCTGAGGTTCAAATGTTTCAGCTACACTACTCTTAGACTCCAGTACTATATCAAAGAATGTTTCCCTGAGTAGGGTCCACATAACTCGACATCCTTAGACCAAGACTATTAGGCAACAAGAACGACTGGACACTTTTTAACTGTTTGCAAGTAAGATAGGAAGTCACTTGAATAGCTGTGTCACAGAATAAGTGAGCAATAAAATTGGGATTCTCAGGTAGATTCTTACTGTATTGGCTGATCTCTTTATGAAAGCTAGTTTTCAGTCACAGAAGGTGGATAGTTCTGTGTTGAATGGAAGCTGGCTGGGCACAGCACTAAGAAGAAACTGCATGTATCAAGGGGACGTCTTTGACCCCTGGAGCAAGTCAAGTCAATTCCATTTCTACAAGCATTTACTGAATATGATGCTGTGGATATCTTAAGTTAAAGATGGAACTGCCAAGTTCCATATGCTAGCTTAGCTAAGACCCTGAAGCCAAGGGTCTATTTAATAAACTCTCAAGACTATTGTGCCATATCATTTTGAATCCCCGAATTCCTGGGAAATCAGTTGTATGAGTAGTCACTAGGATACTATAGAGGGGCTAGGAATATGGCCTAATGGCAAGAGTGCTTGCCTCCTATTCATGAAGCCCTAGGTTCGATTCCTCAGCACCACATATATAGAAAATGGCCAGATGTGCACTGTGGCTCAAGTGGCAGAGTGCTAGCAAGAAAGAAGCCAGGGACAGTGCTCAGGCCCTCAGTTCAAGGCCCAGGACTGGCAAAAAAAAAAAAAAAAGAATACTATAGAAAAGAAATATAGCTACTTAATCTGATTGCTGCATTCACATGCAAGCTAGATTCATTGCAGTGCCAAAGATAATCAGTCCTACAATTTTAATTTCATGAGCTAAAGTTTTCTAAAAAATTATGGGCCCATGCAGATGAAGTATAAAAACAAGAGAGCAAACCATCATCAATGATCACCATCACCACATAAAGATTTTAACACCAAATAAGTAGTGAGGAAATAGTCTTCTGTCTTTATCAGTAGAAACCATAGCTTAAATAGCAATCGTATAAGCAGAATACATTCAGCTTTGTGAAAGAAAACTCATTGAATTTTTTCTTTTTGGGAAAACTTGTCCAATTGGGACCACTTTGTAAATAAGAGTCTAAGAACGAGCCATGCCTCTGGATAAATTTTAGTATTTGTATAGAAGCAGCACAGAAAATGAAAATGGAGGTGCAGGTATGTACCAAGGGATATCTTGAAGAATGAACAGTGTTAGCAAAGGAGTCACGAATCAGTTGATCAGGCTTCCATCTTCGTAGTGATGTCTCTGAAGGCAGGTAAGTCCTCACTGCCAGCAAAGTGACTCCCCTTTGGGCCTGAACATATGCAATATGTCAATGTACACCACACGAGTAATATTTAATTGGATTATATTCAAATCATGGATTTAAGACATCTTAGTAGTATACAGATCTTTCATGGAAAGAATCATCTGTATGGATTAATCATTAGTTTGTAGCTGCTAAAAATGATTCCACAAAGTCCTTGAATTCAATGATGATGATAAATTGAATAAATTAAAGACTATCCAAAATGTGATAGACACTGAGCACATTGAACTATTTTAACCAAAATTTTGTGGATGTTTAGTAAGTACATAGTAAATACTCAATTTTATTATTGTTATTATCATTACTATGTGTACCTCACATACTAAATGCTTTACATGGGTTAAGAGATAGCACATAGTTTAAACCCTTCTTCTTCAGAAATTCTCCCTGAGGCAAGTTCTACTTCTAGCACTTCTACTTAGAGTGAAGAGTTAAGTTAATCTTATCAGGGGCACTGGTAGAGCCATAATGCAACCCTCTGATTTTGGGATCTGTATTTTAAGGTACTGGGCTATATTGCATCTCAATAACCCAGAAAATTCTGCCTCAAGTAGCCTCTTAAAATAATGTAGAGCCAGATGCTGGTGGCTCATGTCTGTAATCCCAGTTACTCAGCAGGCTAGGTTCTCAGGATCATGGTTCAAAGCCAGCCCACAGAGAAAAGTCTGTGAGACTTTTATCTCCAATTAACTATCAAAAAGCCAGAATGTGAATCTACTTTTGAGCAAAACACTTAAAGGACAGCACTCAGGCCCCAAGTTCAAGTCCCAGCAACAACAAACAAATAAATATCAATTAATAAAAATTATCTTTAGTTGTATAAAGGAGTTACAATTTAACAAAAGTTTGTGAATACAATGCATCTTGATCAATGTCACCCCTTTGATCATTCTCCTCTCATCCCTCCCAATTCCACCTATTCCCTCAATTTTCTTAATTATGTAAGGATGTACGTTGAATTTTATGACTGTATTCTCCCTCCCTTCCTGTCATCATTCATCCCCTTCCCACCCTTTAGTACCCATTTCCTGGTGTTTATTTTGTTGGACTGTGAGTTAGTCTTTCTAAGGAATTACACTGTTTGAGTTCTCCTCTGAATCTACTGTATACAAGTATACATGTATGTATACTTGGATACTATCCTGGAGTGTTTGTTTATATATTTATAAATTAATTCTAGATTGCCCACATGAGAGAAAACATGCATTCTTTGTCTCTCTGGGTCTGACGTCCTTTGCTTAACATGATTTTTTTCCAAGGTCCTTCCATTTCTTTGTGAATGGTGCAATATCATTTTTTCTAATGCATGAATGAAGTTCCATTGTAGAGTGTCTGGGCTGAAATAAGGCTGTGGTGTAGTTGTGGCAGTTTGGGACCCTGAGTAAGACTGCAGATCAAGGAATGAGCCAGTATTTGAATCTAGGCTCTGCCACTTAGCAGTTATGTGACTTTTAGCATAAGACTTAAATTCTCTGTTTCAGTTTTCTATCCTACAGGCTTGTAGTGTGAACATCCATGCAATGCATAAAATACCATGTGATTTATGGTGTATGTTCAAGAAACACAAGTTATTGTTACCTGTATTATCACAAACACTCTAATATCCTTCCATTCCTCTGCTTTCCAGTGGACATCCATTCCAGGGCATCAGAAAATACGCAAATTCACTGATATATTGCAGTGATTAACACATACATGACTATGTGTACGGCATGTGTCTGGTCTTGAGCATTGTTCTGAGTTAGGAATCAAATGAATGTAGACTATAAGTGACTTCACTATTAGTGACCAGATTGGATTGCTCAGTTTTTCTACAGATATCCCCCCTCCATTCAGGCAAAGATCTAACATAAGACTTCTTCATATGATAAATTAACAAGGTCTTCTAATGCCCCTGCCTTATCCAAATACTAAACAAATTAATCTTGGATAGTTAGCAATAATATATGGTGGTCATTTATTTTTCTTGACAAGGAGTATAAGCTTACTTTTTGATCAGAAAAGCCTCAAAGAAGCTATGGTGAGTTATTTGTTAAAAAACAGGCCTATTGGGCTGGGGATATGGCCTAGTGGCCAGAGTGCTTGCCTCGCATACATGAAGCCCTGGGTTCGATTCCCCAGTACCACATATACAGAAAACGGCCAGAGATGGCGCTGTGGCTCACTGGCTTAATCTCCAAGGATCTACATTACTGCTTAATAACTATTATAATTTTTCTTCCACAACTATGTTTTGAACTCAGGGCCTAGTGCTTACTCAGATTGCTTGTTCGCAGCTGGCACTCTACCACTTGAGTCACACCTCTGCCCTGGTTTTTTGCTGGTTATTTTAGAGATGGCATCTCATAGATATTTCTGCCTTGGCTGACGGGTCTCAGCCTCCTAAGTAACTAGGATTATAGATGTGAGCCACTGAGCAGTTATTATCATTCCTGAATAGTGAGAATTTGTTCCCAAATGAATTCTGGAACTCAATGTCCATTTGAATATAGCAGCATAGACTTGAACTTAAAATCCACTTGCTCTTGTAAAAACTCTTCTTGCTGGTTGCCAATATCACCACTTCCATTCCCCACCAAGTAGGACCAGAGCTCGGGTTACCTGTTGCAGAAGAAAGACGATTGATTGAAAAATAAAAGCATATATCACTTCTCTCTTCATCTTAGAGACTGTATGTTATGAACTGTATAAACCACTGAGATGGATAAATCATAAAAGTAGGCTCGCCAAAGTAAATATCCTTGGGAGTTTCTATTTCATCGTCTTTTAGATGTCTGGTATGCCAAACTAACACATGGTTTCCCAAACTCTTCTCATTTTGTAGCACCAGAAGGACTTTTTAAATGAACAAAGCCTTCATATTGCTTTAGAAAATTCCAGAACCACTCTATATTCTAAACTGAAAGTTTGCACGAGAATTCCCTTGAGAATGACTGTTGTTCTAGCTATGTGAACTCTGCAGCAGCTGTCAGTGGGGAAGGTGCAGGGGGTCACAATTCACCAAACCATTTTTCAGCAAGGGGAGTAAGAAGGTCGAGAGACTGACCACAAGTGCAACCAGACACTGTGGGTAGTGTCCAACTGTCAAATTCATGGCGCTCCTGCAATATCTACAACTGCTTACTTCCTGTTGGGTTTGCCATAGAACCAAGTAGTTTATGTTTTCAGCTATTTTCATTTTCCCTTAGGACAGTAGTTTTTCAAAGTTTTTGGGGGAAAGGGATCCCTTTGTAAGTTTGATGAAAAGGCTAAGCACTTTGCCTCAGAAATTTATACATACAGAGACTGAGTACAACTTTGGAGGTACTTAAAGACTTTTTGAAGTTAACATACTCTGGAGTCTTAACATTCTAATCTGATATTGGAGGAGGCACAATACCTGGGTTTTAGTTTTATGGCTTTCAAATCATTGCTTTCCTAAAGTGAACTCTTATAGGATCTGTAAGTCTAGTCTTCAAATTCATAAGCATAGATTCCTGAACAATGAGCAAAGTGTGGTGACTGAGTTGCTTTGTCTTCCAGTTAAGTTTAAAGTTTTTTTTTTCTATCATGGGGTGTTTCAAATGTATGACAATAGACAGAATGGCATAATGGATCTCCATGTACTCATGAAGTAGTTCTAGGCTTGTGTCATTTATGCTTATTTATGTTTCACCTATTTTTCCTATGATTTCTCAACTAGTTATAAAAGTATGACATATATTCTCTTATGGTCTTTTGTCAACATCCATATGATATATGAATTAATTTGGAAATATTTCAATATTATTTATGTGATAGGAAATCATGTACATGGCAATAATATGGTAAGAACACTCATAGTACTGTTATTAAACCTAAAAATACCTACCAATTCCTAATACTATATACATCTTGTCAGTGTTGACATTTCCAATGGTCTTCTAAATGTTCATTTTAAAAAACAGCTCATTTGTGTATAATAGAATATAAATAAGATTTCCATATTTTGCTTGGCTGGCCTAACTCTAAGACTTTTGATCTATAAATCTTCTCTCCCTTCCTTCTTTCCTTCCTTCCTTCCTTCCTTCCTTTCTTTCCTTCTTTCTATAATTTATTTGTGGAGGGTACAAGATATTCGTGTTGTAAAATTTTCTTGAGTTGGAATTTTGCTGAGTGTATCTTCTTAGTATTGTTTAATATATTTCTTAAATGCTTTTGTTTTATAGTCTTTCCCATAAATTAGTAGTTAGTTGTATCTAAAATGTTCTTGAATTCTGGTTTGAGTTGTTTTGTCTAGACTATTTCAGAGTATTGGCTTGTATTTCTATCAGGAGTTCTCTCCATGAGATATTAGCTGTTGTTGCTAATTCATCAGTTTAAAGATTGTAAAATAGCAATATTGCAATTCTACCTTCTTTTTCCTTACTCATTAGCTATATTGCTTCTTAAAAGAAGAATTTCCCTATATTTCTTATTTGGCTATTGTCTTAGTCTGTTGCATTGCTAGAGAAAAATATCTTTTACTGGGTTTGTTAGAAACAGCAGAAATATAGATGACTTGAATATGTCACTTAGAGAATGTCAAATTCAAATGTTGAAAGATGATCCAAGCTTTAATGTTTTTGGCAAATGCCATCATTTAGTAATGGATCTCATTTGTGAAGTTTGGTTAAAACACTGACCTAGCTAGTGTTGCTGTTAAGAAACATTAATAATTTCACATGGTTAAGTGGATCATACCCATTTTAAACATTTTAATTAGATTTGAAAGGTTGGCAAGTGAACTGACAGTTCTCATATACAATTGAATACTGGGAATTTGTACAAATACTGAAAACATTCAAAAACAATGTTGACAAGAGAAAATGCATTTACAATGTGTACAATGAACTGATTTTGTAAATTTTTAAGTACTCAACCATATTATTATATGTTTGTTAAAGATTCACACACAAACAGGACATAAAACATGAACAGGAGGAACACATAGCAACTCCAGACAACTGGTCATCTAAGGAAAAAAGGAGACCAGAGAAAAGTGCCTATGCCTTCAGTTATACCTATGGTGCTCTCTTCTCTAAAAAAACAGTACTAGAGGAAAGGAAAAACATACCAAAGAAAAAGATGGATTGAAAGGTTTCAAAAGCAGGTTAATTTAGCAAACTAGTATGTGGTAAGGTGGTTAGGAATTGTAAGGTTTCAGCCTTTCTGCTCCATTGTTAAAGTAAAGATTATATGTGTGTGTGTGTATGTATGTATACATACACACACACACATATATATATATACAGAGAGGAATATACACATATATGTACATATTATATAATCTTTACCATAACAACATATGTATAGATACATTCATATTCGGGTATATACATGTGTATGTACACACATTTAAGAATTATTAAACTGTTTGATGTGTTAAAATAAGAAAAATAATTGGAACCCACATACATTGTGAAAGTGCATTGTATTTTTACGGAAATATCCAGGTCAAGGAAAAATGGGTTTTTTATTTTTGCCAATAATATTTTATTGCTGAAAAAAATTACTGAGTATTAACTCTACTCTGAATCACTCAATATATAACTACTGGAGCTTGAGAGGAACAAAGAAAACACAATCCCAAACAGCACATCCTGGCCAACATAACTGGTTTCCAACCCTCTCTTCTCTGCCTCTTTGCCAAGGTGACCTAGGAAAACATCAAGATCTATCCAAGCAACATGACTCTAATTTGTCCCCTTAGAACCCAATACCAAGTCTCTTCAGTGACTGGCTATTTCTAAGGGCAAAGAATGCTGTAGATGGGGGATGGAGGAGCCCATAGTTCTGGCAATTCTAATTGTAGATCTACTTTCCCTGGTCCCTATTGTCTTATTGCTGGTGGGGAGTTTACATAAGGCAGAAGAATGCCCAGTATAATAGAAGTCAGAAGAAACATTTCTTTGCTGATCATGAACTGGAAAACCAGTGGGGAAAAGTTCTTTAATTTTTAAGGAAATTCATGGTTCATGAGAATTTTGCTGTCAACCTTTTTGGTAGGATGGGATGTATTGAGAGCAGTTTTAGTTTATGTGAAATGCTATCCTACAGATACCTGGAACTTATCATGTTTTCTAGTCTGTTCCTTTGTTTTCTTTTTGTGTTTTGTAGTGTCCTGTAGTATTACTCCAATTGCCATTGCCTATCTGAGAAGAGTGTTTCACTGGTGTAGGTATGAAAAAGAGAGTAGAGCACTGTTACCCCCTCCCTCATTTTTCTCCCACTATCCCCCCATTCCCCCAGTTGTAAAGTTCATTTCCAACACAGTAGACAAGAAGTGTATGCACTACCTTATGTATGTAATTGTAACTGTTCTGTACCTCCTCTTGACAATAAAATTAAATTTGAAAAAGGAGAGTAGAAGAGAAATGGAGTGAGGCTCTAAAATCAGAGGATATATAAAATAGAAGCAGGTGAGACAGATTAAGGATAAGAGAAGAGGGAAAAGAGCATGAAGATTAAAAGGGACATTAATATTCTCTACAGCATGAAGAAAAAGTAAAATATATTTATATATTGCTCAGATAATACAAATATAATAAGAAATGGGGAAGGCAAGGAAAGAAAAGAAAAGAAAAGAAGAAAAAGAAGCCAGGCAATGCTATCATAACTATACATAGTAATACACTTTCGGTGGCAGTGTGGGGAGTAATTTGAGTTCAGGAAGAACAATGCAATTACAAAGCAGTACACTCATGTATACATGGCCTAAGCGATGTAGCCAGGAATAAAACCCAGATTTCCTAGTTCTGGCCCTGGGCTGTATGTATTAAATCATGTTGCCTCTGCTGTCAGATAATCATCTTGCATCTGGAACATAAATACAGCCAATTCAAATATGCATCTTGATCTTATCCTGTGGTTAGCAATCCACACTGTGATTACTGTCAATAAGACTGCATCCCATTAATACCATGTTGGCTACAGATCTAGCGGCTTGAGGTGGATAAAAAGAGAATTTTCAAAGAAAACCATCCTTAATCCAAATACCACAAAACACAAGAGGAAGCACCCAGGTAGTACTACTGTGATGAGTCTTCAAGGAGTGAAAGGGAAAGCTGGGAAAATGTATTTTAAATGCAGATGGGTTCAGCCTTGGTAATTCTAAATTAGGTGTAATTTTTAAGTGTTATGGTTTGATTGGGTGCCTATTTTTAAATTGAATGTTAATCTTCACTATAAAACAATATTTATTATATTCTATGAACAAAAGAAACTTCCACAATTTTCTTTCATATTGTTTAGATTCTTTTTTTTGTATTGATGAATACTGTATTATATTTAGACTGGAGCATTGATGATCAGATTGTTGTTTAGTTGATGCATAATGAGTGACAAACATTTTGACAGTTTTGACATTGAATCAATGCATAATAAACTCTATGGGTGTGCTTTGACTTTAAATCCATTGATTTCATGTTCAAAAAAATTTTAAAAACCTAAACTACAACTTATACACCCACATTTACTATCGTATTCACAATAGCCAGATAAACAGCAAGAGGCATATTCCTGAAATAAAATGTGATTCAACCATAAAAAAAAAATGAATGCAGATTATACTATGGATGAAACTTGAAGACACTATGCTAAGTGAAATTAAGGTAAAAAGTGATAAATACTATATAATTCAACCTATAAGACATATCTGAAATAGGCAGTGGCTAGAGGATGGGAAAATAGGAAATGTTTAATTAGTATGGAGTTTCAGTTGGGAAAGATGACAAAATTCTGGAGTTTGTTATAGTTGTACAAAGATTGTGAATGCACTTAATTCTACTGAGCTATATACCTAAAATCACTAAAATTATTATTTAAAATAGAATGTCTGTTTTTTATTTTATTAAAAAATTTTTGTTGTCAAAGTGATATACAGAGGGGTTACAGTTAAATACGTAAGTTAGTGGGTACATTTCTTGTCAAACTTATCTCATCCCTCATTTTTCTCCCACCTTCCCTCCTCCCCAATTGGCCCCCCCAGATTATTTTTATTATATATAATGAAATAAATTAAATTTATGTACACACACTTACCTGCACATATATATCCTTGGATTATTCACAGAACTTTTAATTTAGCTTTGCTGAAATTTGTATTGGCATTATTACAGATTTTTTAGTAGTTTCCTAGCCTTTGAAGTATTTGCTTAAGTATAAAGGAAAACAAGCCTTTTTGAGATTTTAAATACCACTCAAAAAAGAAGCTGAATATCAGGTCACAATTCAAATGGTATAATATGGACGACCACATTAGCATGCCAATATCGTTGCAATTAGGAAAGAATGATACAAATTTTTCTAGTAAATCTCATGGGAAAACATGTGTAGTGTTCGTCTAAGGAATTTCAAAGACATATATTAAGATTGAGTATACAAATTAGAAGAGGAAATGTAGCTAGAAAGTTAGGTTGAGGATAAAATACAGAATGTCACTTCGAAGATTTTAGGAGTTAGTGAAAAGAAGAATGATTGTAACCAGAACATAGCCGGATTCTTATATCAAGGAAGAAACCTAGAAGAAGGATTACAGACTAATGGTAGTAAGAGACTAATAATGCATGGACAGATTTCTTTCTCTTTGACCACTTTCTCTCTAGGTCTCACAGTTTGTCCACTGATGAGAGGATGAATCACACATTGAACAGACTGATTCTTGCTTTCATAAAACTTTCAGAGTTCAAACGTGTACACAGTCAACCAAGCAGATTTCAGATTCTGGTTCAATAGTTTGGGATGAAGTTTTGGATTCGGCCATTGGAGGGTATGACTGAGGATTAACCTCAGGGTCACACCTGAGTCTTTTACATTTTAGTGTAGTTTTTCAGATAGGGTCTCATGCTTTTGCCTGGCTGGCCTCAGACTGTAATTCCCCCTACCTCCAACCCTCGAATAGTGGGATTACATGTGTGCACCACGATAGATTCTGAATTTCTGAAAATATCAAGGTGCCATTGTTGTTCCTAGAAAAAGATTTTGAATTTGGCTTTAAAGTCTTTTCAGCAACCATTTCATCAACAAAAATCCCTTTAAACTGTTAAAAAGACTCAGCTGTTGTGGGCAGTTCTCCTGGCGTGCACAGCCATTCCTATTGTATCCACACTACTCTCCACCTCCTAGCCCAGGATCATTATTGTTTATGGTTCCATGTCAGGAAAGTGAACTAGGCTTTATCTGAATGGATTAGAGCAGGGAATGCCTGGCTTAGGGTTAGACATATCAGAGATCCTTGGATGCAGAGTTGCATAAGCACATGTGACATGGTGTGCTTGGGATCAGTGTGACCCATCTGACTAATGGTATGATCTATGTGAAATTCATAACAACTTTAAAAATCAGATTAACTAGCACAAATGAACTACTAAGCTAATGAGCCTTCCCCACCTGCTTTGTTCTACCTCAAGCTGCAGGTAGTCTGCAAGCAGGCTTAGATCAATTAGTCAATGTAATTGGAACCAAATGTAATTAATTATATAATTTGGGGCTGTTTGAGCTTAATTTTTGCAAAATCACATTATGAAACAGGGGTATTATGAAGGATTAGTGAGAAAAGGGAAACAGGCTTGCCTGCAGCTTTCACAGGAGCTGTAATACATGTACGATTTCCTAACCTGCTATGCTTACATTACAGCAGATTCCTTATGCTCCTCACCATAACTGATAAATATCTTGGATTAGAAGAATTAACACCATGAAAATAGCAACACTGCCCAAAGCAATCGGTGCAATTCAATGCAATAGCTATCAAAATCCCAACATCAATCCTCAATGAGATAGAGAAAGCAACCCATAAATTCATATGGAACAACAAAAGCAATCCTTACCAGGCAGAATAGTGTTGGGGAAATAATACCACACTTCAAATTCTATTACAGAATCCTAGCAATGAAAACAGCTTGGTACTCGAAGAAAAACAGGCCTAAAGAACAATGGAACAGAATAGAAGACTCAGAAATAAACCCACAGACAAGTAAGGGAATGAGGTGCAAAGGGGAGGGATAGGTGAGAATGTTCAAAGGGGTGATATTGATCAAGAAATATTGTATTCATAAACTACTTTGTTAAAAGGCAACTTCTTTGTACTAAAGATAATAATAACAAGAAAAAAAGTTAACATAAGAGTGAAATGCATCACTATGTTTACTTAGTGGCATTTACTACCTAATTAACACCTTTCACGACAAGACAAAATGTTGAAGTCCTCATACACAATACTTGTTAATATGATTATGTTGGAAATAGGATTTTTGCAAATTATTCAATCACACTGAAGTTATTAGGAACCCCAACCCAATATGACTGTATCCTTATGAAAATGAAAAGTTTAGACACAGAGAAAGAAGACAATGTAAGGAAACAGAACACCAAGGACTCCTTGGAGCTATGGAAACCTTACAGACAGGAGTGAAGGGACTAAGCTATTCTTTAATAGGTAAGTGGATAAATAATCCAATTGTGGTGCAATGGATGATGAAATACTAAAAATTAGAAAGAAATGATCTCTCCAGCCATGGAAAGCCATGGAGGGACTTTAACTGCATATGATTAAGGGAAAGAAGTTGACTTGCATAGCCAACAACTGTGTGATCCCAACCACATAACATTCTGACAATGAGTAAATTGTGAAGAGAATAAAATTACCAGTGGCTGCCAGGTGATATGAAGGAAGCAAAAATGGTTCCACCACAGAAGAATTTTCTTGTTAGTTTTTTTTTTTACAGCAGAAGAAACACTCCTATGGTGTTGTAATGACATTTACACATCATTCTATGCTTGTCCAAATTTCATAAAATATCAAGGGCAAGGAGGAGCCATAATGAAACTATGGACGTGGACAACCATACCTAGTCAGCATAGGCCCTCTGTAACAGTGTATTACTTAGATGGGGAAAATTTCTGTTCTTCCCTTTCAATTTCCCTATAAACATGAAAATGCCCCCAAAAAGTTAAACCCTTTGAAAACAGTTGAAACTATGTTCAGGAATATATTATTTCTCTCTCCATACATTTTTTCAAATATATGCTATAAATAGAACCTCAGTCTTTTTTTTAACATACTTCTCTATGGCCGCTGGAGACTGAAAGACTTTTTGTATTTCTGAACACTCATTGTTCTACACTGAGCATTGCCTATTCATATACTTCACTTTGCTCTAATGGATATATTTTCATATTAATGTAAGTATTTAATATTTTGCACACTTGAGATGATACCAAATTGTCAGAGTGAATATTTTCTCCCATATATATTATGTTTCTTTTACTATGTGGCAAATATATTCTTCTAATGTACTCTGTTAACTTTTATCATGTTTTAGCATCTTCTGACATTAGTATATTTGAAAGAGTCAAATCTGTGACTTTATGTAACAAGTCATGTTTGTTACATATACATACACAAAAGCATACTTGCTTATATTTTAAAATGTTTAATTGTCTATACTATATTTAAGTGAGTGAAAGAAAAAGGCCAAGTGGGACAAGAAAAATTCTCATCAAGGATAGTATAAGAAATAACTGAAAAGAGGATAAGGTAGTAACAGGATCATGAATTTGATGACTGAAGCACACTAGCTGGTGTTATAGATCACAATAGTAACCCATTCTCTAGGGTCACTGGATGTGTGGATTGAAGAGATATGTGTTGAGATCAGAGTGTTCCATCATCATCTTAATGGGGGAGCTGGGAAGGAAAACTTCTGCTATCACCAATCAGCAATGGGCATAAAGAGCTTCTATAATAAACTACAAACTTACACAGCAAAGCATGACTTTGTATATCATTAAGTCAAGAACAAGTGTGATGGCTGACAGTTAATGCCCTTATAGCTGGGGCATTGTAGAAACAATGACTGCTGATGTAAATGTCTAGCCTAGTGTCTGTATCTCTCATTCTGGAGTCACATACAATCAATGACCCTTATTCTGAATTTATATTAAACATTCACTCTTCTGTTTAGAATTTCTCAAGTAGATGGCTTTACTTGGAAGGTAAAGGTCAATTAACCAATATCAGTAATCTGTTTAGCTTGACCAGTATGTGGCTTTTTTTGTGAATGATTCAGTCCTTTAGTAAAGAAACTGAAGCCAGGCACCAGTGACTCATACCTACCCAGGAGGCTGAGATCTGAGGGTTGTGGTTTGAAACATGCCTGGGCAGGACTATCTGTGAGACTCTTACCTCCGATTAACTACAAGAAAACTGGAAGTGGCACCATGTCTCAAAGTGATAGAGTGCTAGCCTTGAGAGAGAGCACTGAGGCCCTGAGTTCAAACCCCACAACCTACAAAAAAGGAAAGAAAGAAAGAGAGAAAGGAAGGAAGGAAGGAAGGAAGGAAGAAAGGAAGGAAGGAAGGAAGGAAGGAAGGAAGGAAGGAAGGGAGAAAGAAAGAAGGAAAAGCAAAAAAAAGAAACTGAAGTTTTGTTCTATCTACAGTCCTTCCCAAATTATTTCCATAGTGACTGATTCATTTGGGAGTGAAATGTTTACAAGCTATCCATACAATGACCTACAAGAACCATTTATGTGCTCCAGTGGTCTTCATGTCTGTTTCCACGTGTTGTTCTGCTTTATTCTGTTCTTGTCTTAACAAACAAATAGCTTTTGTTTATCTTACTTTTACTCAGTAATATTCTCTGACCTACATGTGGAATTCCACATAACACGTACGTTGGCAATTATTGTGGCAGAAAGTAGAGGGAAGGGAGAAGTGTCACAAAGGAAAGAGGAGGTGATATACTTCATAGTTTATCAATAGATAAAAACTAGCATATTATTTTTGTGTACTGGAAATAATTCTTGACTTCACATGATTTGGGGCTCCATAAGCAATTTTTCTGAGGACTAATCAAATGTGGTTGAACACAGAAGTCATACATTTGCAGAATGGAGAGAATATGGTCTTGGTATTTTACCTTCATCAGTGTCCTATTTGTCCCCAAAGCTACTATGATTAATTAGCAGAGTAGATAATGCACATGCAAATATTCGCAAATAAAGGCCAATCAGTGACCTGCAGTAATTTGATATAAAAAATTTAGTCATTCCGAAAGACAGGAAAAATGAGCTATCTTGCAGAGCAAAGAGGGATGTATACATGGAAGAATCAATCTATTGAATCAACCAAAATCTTTTTGAGAATGATCATAGTTTAGGTTCTGGCTTAGGCATTTGGTATGCATCGGTGAACAATAACAATAAAAAACTTTTTTCCCTTTTAGAACTTAATTCTTGAAGAATGAGTAAGGTGACAAAGAGTAGACATACCAAATAAGTGAATACATGGTATTTTAAGAGGTTATGTATGAAATGGAAAAGAGAATGGTAGAAAAATGGAAGTAGGACTACAATGTGAGGCCGAGATAGGTGGGTTAAGGGTTAAATAGGCTAGTGGTAGGGAAGAAAATGCATCAAGAAAATGAGATTGGAGCAAAGTCTTAAAAATGGTGGGAAAGCTGGGAAGGTGGCTTAGTGATAGAGTGCTTGCCTAGCATTCACGAAGCCCTGGGTTCAATTCCTCAGTACCACATAAACAGAAAAAGCCAGACGTGGTGCTGTGGCTCAAATGGCAGAGCGCTAGCCTTGAACTAAAGAAGCTCAGGGACAACACTCAGGCCTTGAGTTCAAGCCCCAACAGTGGTTAAAAAAAAATAAGGAAAACAAAAATGGTGGGAAAGCAAGGCATTTTGTATTTGGAGGCAGGATATTCTAGGCTGAGAGTTAACATGTGAGACTCTATACATATCTGAGTTTATTAAAGGTTTCTATCTTTAAAAGAACCTATTGTGCTTGGAAAAAGCCCTTTCTATGATTCTTACATTTAAAAAATAGTGTGTACAGATGTACACAAATGTGTCCAGTACATTTCTAGTTATAGATCACATGCAGAGATGAAAACAAGCAAGCTTGTTTGTTGGTGGACAGCAAAAAGAATCACCTCACAGTGATTACTTACAGGGAAAAGAGATGGGAAGAATAAATCTTTTAGTAGGTTTCTTAATTAGCAATTTGGCATATATTCCATGCACAGAGAGACTCAGTCTAGTCCAAAATTTTCTGTCAAAAAGATCCTGTTAGAAAGAAGTTTGGTAGGCTTCAAGGAGTGAAACTTTAGAGAGCCAGAAGTAAGATGTTATAGTGATCTCAGTTGAGGAAACCACACTGAAGAGGTGGTTATGGGTAAGTACATGCTGCTAGAGGATGCCATGGATCACTCATCATATTGTGTTTTTTTATAAGCTGAGATAAGATTTTGACATGGGTCTCATAGAATGACAAGATCATGCCAGCTCTACCATTTATTTTTGTGGTTTCTGGACAGTTACAGGATCAACTAGGGGATTAGTTTCTTCATCTGTGGGAACTAACACCTGTCTGACCTATTTCATACAGCCTTTGTGAGTATGAAATGAGGTAAGAGCAGAAATTGCTCTGTAAGTAATCTAATGCTATACAAACAAGAGATAGTATTCTCAAGGCTTTTATTCTCATCAAATAGCTAATATAACACTTGACTCCTTTTAGTTCACACCTGGAAATAGTCTGTATACTCAAGACCTAAGACACCTGGGTCCTGGTGGTTTATTCTCCTGTTCCCCACTCCCCCACAAAGGCTCAAAGTGCTACAAGGTGGGCAGAGGTTCAGGAGAAAATCATGCTCTGTGTTATAGGTTAGGAAGCAGAACAGGAAGAATACCAATGCTCTGTTTTTGATTTTTAGAAGTAAAGGGTGCCATGTGTATGTTTGTGGGAAATCTTGCACCATCTGCCTAAGATTTTCATTTGTGTGTGGCTCAGGAGAAGACAAGGGTATAGACTAGACTTATCCAGCCCCCAATTCTTCCCCAGTTCTTATCCTATGTGAATTTTGCCGGCTGATCTGTGCTTACTTTTCTCCTCCACAGCTGATTTCTTGACTACCCCCATAATTGTCAAGGTCAGACAAGGCTATGCAAGGCTGAAGCTGGTAAGTCTAATTTATCAAGCCAACAGGTAATTTTTCTGCAAGCCCTCACAAAGAAAAAGGACAGACATTTTCCTTGGCTTGAAATTTTAAGCTACTTTGACACCAAGTTCATGGAGAATCTCTATGATTTTCTTTGAGTGGGGTTGAGGGCAAAAAAGGAGGGATCTCCATCTTTTATTGAACATCCCTAATTCCAGCCTCAGTCAGGCAATTTGGAAAACATTCCTTCCTACTTTTATCAGCTTAAACCTGGCACAGACATGTGGTGTGTAAAAGGGTATAGTTGTTACTCAGTGCCACTTGCATATCATGTTGAGATGAAAAACACAAGTGTGCTACTTAAAGGGGAACTGTCAGTCCAAGGTCATCATTCCCCAGCAAGCCTTGGTAAAAGCCACACCACAAATACCCAATCTGGGTGTGGGACAAGCGTCTGGTTAGTCTCTCCATTTGGGAGAAACACAGAGAACAGCATTTCCTCTGAATACCAGATCAATCATTTAGGGGCAATTCGTCTTCTGCTAAAGTGATCTCAAGTTCACGACTAATAAGACCACAGCTGCCTTTTTATGGTTGAGTTACCCACACACAACTCGGCATCACATTTTAGGTCAGGTCACAACTGCGTAATAGGCCTCAGACTTGGCAGTTTCATGTTCTTCTTGTCTTTTCCTTGCCCAAGCCACACCGAATTGCATGCTGACCAAAACTCCCCTGGAGTCACATGGAATGAAGATTTGGCTCCATGTATCCAAATCTGCAGCCCAACATGGAGGCCTCCCTGGGCCGACTAAGTTTTTCCATTTTACTTTCAGAGGGATGCCATGCTCTTTCCTTAGTCCTGTGCAGCATTCAGGCTGCGTTTTCCTGTGGATGATCCAGGTTACATAAATGTAGACAGGAGAGTCACCAGAAATGTGTCCAGATGGCTGTTAAACTGTAGAGTTACCTAACATTCAAAAACAAAATGATAGTTGTTTACAGAATGAACTCTTACTGTAAGGAGTACAGGGGGAAACAGATCTTAGGGAAAGAAATGAAAAAGTAAATAAAAGATGGTCTTTGTTTCTCCTCTTTTCAAAATCAATTTTGCCAAATTGTTAATTATCCTTGGAAGGATGTAAAGTGCTGTAAGGAGGAAGTCGATGTTAGCGTTCCGGATATCCTGGCATATGTCATGTGTAGTCTCTGGGACATCCAAGATGACGCAGGCTGACATGTTGCTCCAGGCACATGCTCTGCATTACCATTATATTTGCGTAACTGATCCATTCCTGGCACAAAAATCTTTGACCTCTGGGTGCTGAGGGATTAAAATATCAGTCACGGTGTGCAGACCCGTTTTCGTGGCATTGGTGGATGTGAGCTTCCCTTGTCTGGTTTTTGTATCCTCGGACTTTAACTTTGTTCTAACAATGTAATATCCAAGTCTGTCATCTAGTGGATGCTGGTCTGAGGACCAGGGCTTTGGGATTGATTGATCCTCCTCTCTTGTTTTCACTTTCATATTTCCATTAACACTTGGCCCTAGAACAATTGCCATAGCCCCAGCCACAAACATAGGCAGAGCTGAACACGTGCTTGGTGCAAAAACAGGGTTGCATGGATGACCTTGAGATATTTGCACCATACCTTTGGGTCTCAGCTTTATTATGAGCCTATCCTGCTTGTTGCTCAGACTTCTGCTTAAAAATGTGTAATGATGAGCTATGGCTCATTTTTGTGATATTTGCCTGATGAGGCTTCCATGAAAACTTGAACAAAAATAATTGACAAGACGACACAGAGGGCAGAACTCTGTGATATTTCACCCCAGATGTTCTAGTTCCATATTGTCCAGTCTCTATTTTGTTTATAATCATCTCAAACCTAATTTGATATGAATTTATTGAGATTTAGTAAACTGCAATAAATGAAGAAAGCATCACTCCAAACTTAAGGAATTTCCACCTCTAGTGAGAATATGTAGAGTGTGTGCATGTGTGTGTGTGTGTGTGTGTGTGAGAGAGAGAGAGAGAGAGAGGGAGAGAGGTGGAGAAAGAACTTATGGGGAGAGGTTCCATAGATACAGTGATAGTTGTACTTCAAAGCATACCAAATATTCACCAAAGAACTATATAGTGCCTGAAAGTTTAAAAGATGGAGTTGATTGAGCGAGTTCAAGGCCATTTTACAAAGTAATGTATCTCTTGCTTCTCCATATCACTCTTCTACCTTTAGTCCATGTCTTCTATCAGAATTCCAATAATTATTTGAATCTTTTAATTTCTTTACAATGTCACCCACCAGTTACTGGCTACTCTTCCATTTTCAGCGTTTAGCAAGTCTCTTTCCCTTTCTCAATATATCAAAAATATTTTGACATGTATTATATATGAGAATTATTAATGAGATGTATTATTTGTTTACACTAAGTTGTTTTCTATTTTGCTTTGTTTTTTTACTTATTCATTTTTTTGAGATAGGGTCTTACTAGGTAGGCCAGATTGTTTTCAGATTCACATCCTTCTGCCACAGCTTCATGTGTGCTAGTACTGTGGTATGTTCCATCATACCTGCCTCATGCTGTTTTCAAATATCTAATATATATTTTAATCCAGACACAGATTTTCATGAGAAATACTTGATCCATATCATCCATAGTTCAACAGATAGATAGTTGAAAAGATGTCAAGTCATTTCATGATAGTATTTTTCACTAACGGGATCAAGTTTATCCATTTTTCAATTTCAACAAAGTAAAGAGAATTCAAAATTTTGTGGTCTCAGTCACATTAGTTACATTTCCAGTGCTCGGCAGCCACAGTGCTGGATAAGCAGAATGAGCTGCCTGACGCTTCTTCATCCAGCCTCAAGTCTTACAATGTCCTTAGTCTTGGATTCTCTTTCCTTTGTTAGGTTGCATAAAGAAAATATTTTGTCCTCTCATCTAGACCCTCCCTGCCAAACTCAAGACACAGCTTAATTACCCTGGACCTCTCCTTATTCTTGTCATTGATCTCTTCTTTGTCCTGACTCCTCTTTTTTCCTTTATTGGTTCTACAAACTAGCATCATCAGCCCTACCTGGGAACTTGCTCCAAATGTAACCATCAGGTCCTGCTCCAGACTTACTAATTCAGAAATTACAATTCAATGAATAGCTGGCACCCAGCTACATATTCCAGCTGCAAGGCTACAACTTGAGAACCACTTGAGAGACAGAAAACAAAACAAAAAATGAATGAAAGTGTTTACTTCTGGATAGAATGGAAATGGAGGGGGGAAGGAGAAGGTAGACAGAGAGAAGGATAGAAATTTTTACATTGTGATGGTTTTAAATGATTTAGATATTCCACTTGGATTTAAAAAGGAGGATAGACTAGTGGTCTCTTCTTTGCCATTTAGACCTTAGTAAAATTGAAAAATTCTCCAATAAGGGTAATCTATATATAAAGTACACAATTGGCATATTCAAAATTGCATGACTATCACTTCTATTGATTTAAGACATTTTCATTATCCCTCCAAAACAAAACCTCATACCATTCATTAGCAGTCAGTTTCATTGGCCCCAACTGACAACTAACCCTCCCGGAATCTTATTTTAATATGAATATTTTATTACTAACAATTAAGGAAGTAATATCACATGATATATTTGGATGACATATCTTTATATGTTGATATTAATTTTGACAATACTAAACTACCTTTCTGGGTCATGGGTGTCTCTTTAGAAACATTTATTATTATTTTCTAAATTCTATTACTTATTTTACACACTTGCTATTCTAAAATAAAAAAAGTAGAGTATACAAAATGTCTACAAACATAGTCAAAACTGCTTTTGACCTGGAGCTGAAGTAGGTAACCAGTATAAAAAGAAAATACCCTCTTCTTGTTTCCAAGGACCAATAAAAGGTTTCTGGTTTATGCAGGGGAAGGAAAGGCATGGGAACAAGTTGGAGAAGTACTAATGAAGACCTCCACCCAAATTAGACCAAAAGGAAAAACATAGAAGAAAGAAATGGGGTCTAGAAGCTTCCCTCGCCTCAGATCTTGCAAAAAAAAAAAAAAAAAAAAAAAAAAAAGCAAAAAGGGAAGCCACTAGGACAAACAAAAGACCAAATACTTAACTCAGCCTTGAAGGCAACTTTCCAAACACTGCCTCCCTTGATCTCCTAGGGCCAGAGGATGATAAAATGGTTTGTGGGCTCTGGCTGGTGCCACCAGGATGAGAGGCTGCACATGACCCCTGCCCCTCCCGACTCCCCTCAGAGGGTGGCTTTGTTCTTCCCAGCCTCAGGGGCTCACGTTCTGTGGGAGGCTTGGACAGTTTTTGTTATCAAGTAGACATATCAGTTTCAATGACAATCATTCTCCTTCTCCTAAAAAAAGTTATTTCTCATGATTTCCTCCCTTGTTCTAAAAATGTAGGCTTGAAAGGATAAGGGAGAGCAATGGGATGTACCAAGAGGGAAGTGAAATGATCAGAGAGCAGTGTGTTTCCGAAATTGTGCAAATGAAGAAATGTATTTCTTCAGCAGCTTGCACCAAGAAAGTCAGCACAGGTTGCCACATTTTAATAAAATGGAGATGAAAGAAAGAATAGATATCTTGGATTGGAAGCAAAGACAGGCAACACCACATGCAACCAAGTGAAATGAGAAAGGTAGAGTTAACAAAAAACCTCTCTAGCTAATAATATGTTCTTGCTTTCCTCCCTAACACAACGGTACACGTGACTTAATGAAGCCAGTGAGCTCTGAGACTCATGTAAAAATTCCAAAAAAAAAAAAAAAAAAAAAAAAGTACTCTGTGGCAAAGGCCCCTGGGTAAACGATGTCATTTCTAATTTCTCCCATTCCCATGATTTAGAGCAGACCCAGGATCTGAAATTCACACCAGCTCTTTGTGCACTGGGTTGGGGCTGTGAGGGCCCAGGCCCGGGGAGCAGAGAGGAGGGCTTCCTGTGTGATTTCACCACTGCTACCCTGCTTTGTCTCACATTTAAAATAATTTGCCAGGTAAAAAATAAACTTCTCAGAATCACAAGAGTGAAAAATATACTTAACAATTCAATCCCTGTAAGTTTGGCATTGACAGAGAAAGTGTGGCTGAGGCTAATTAAATTACCCAAGGCGTATTTGAATGGTGATTTCACTAGGAGGTTTATTAATTCACCTCATTACCAACATTATGTGTTTCATGAGATAGCAAAATGTGCAGACTGTTTAGCTGGCAGTTGTGGCCTGCTTAACTTTTGATTTCTTTTATGACTACTGTTCTTAGAAAGGAAGCCTCATTTGTACTAAGTGCTATGCCCATGAATGGCATGGCTCCAGGTTTGTTTTGTTTGCTTCACTTGGAAATGATCAAAAGCTGCAATAGGCTTTTGATTTTTTTTCTACTTTTAACATCTATTCTCATTATAAGAATATGTATGGTTCATGATGTGAGCTCCTTGCAGGGTGATTTTCCTGCATTTACCTGATTTGTAAAACTCAGATGATCTGACTCAAATGCAAAGGAACGAGAATTGTTCTTTGCTTGTCTGGTATAGTTTATGATACATACAGAGGAATTCTATGCAGTCATATCACCCCATGTATATCCTGCAAAATTAAGAGGAGTGAGGGAAAGGGTGGATAGGGAAGGAATGGGAGAAAATGTTGAAAAGTGACATTGATTAAGATATATTGTATTCATAAAATGCCTTGTTAAAAAGCAACCCCTTTGCACACCTCTTAAAGATAATAAAAATGTATTTAAGAAAAGACTTGACTACTCTGAGCAAAATTTAACTATAAATATGCATTATATATCTGGTACCAGTGACTTACACCTGTAATCCTAACTACTTAGGGGGTTGAGATCTGAGGATCACAGTTTGAAGCTAGCCTGGACAGGAAAGTACATGAGACACTTATCTCCCATTGATATCACCTGGGGGCTTGTTAGAAATGCAGACTCTCATCTAGTCATGATGACATACATATCTGTAATCTCAGAAGTCAGCATGTTAATATAGGTAGATTGCAAGTTCAAAGCCAGCCTGGGCTACATAGTGAGTTTGAATCTAGCCTGAATTACATAGTGAGATCTTGCATCAAATGAATGAGAATGAAGTAAACAAACAAACAAAGAAATATAGTATCTCAGGTCTGTCACGTACCAACTAAATGGAGTCTACATTTTATCACAAATTCTTTATCTTGACTTCTGTGAATGTTAAAGTTTGCTAGAGAATTGAAGGAGAGATGTCTTCTGACTCTCCCTCCATACTTGGTGACCTGCCACAATGATTTTCTGCACCAAATTTTGAAATATATACTGTCAGACTAACTTAAAAATTACATTCTAAACTACATTAACACAGTGATTTAATATTGATTCTTTACTATCTATCTAAAAAATGAACACAAATTAAACACATATTTCCAATATGCTGTATTCTGCAACTCACTTTGGTTTTGAGGAAAGAATGGTGTGTTGAATGGCTATTAGGTAACTAATTTCACTGTCTGTGACAATGGCACCTTGTTACTCTTGCCTTATGGTCTAGCTAATGTTGCATAATAAGCAAAGTTTTTAGGATACAGCCTACTGAAGACCTTCCTTCTCCTCCTACAAATTGTTTTTGTTGTTGTAAAAGAGAGACTTTTATTGTTTTAAAAGATGGAGGAAATGAATGGCTGAGAGAAGGGGGAAAGGAGAGAGTGACTGAATACTTTGAAAGATGTAGATAGATGACAGACATTTCTAGCTTTTTATGAAAATAGCACAATGATACCCACCAAAGTTTGTTAAAAGGAAAATGAGAGGAGAGGTGGGAGGGTGGTTAAGAAAGAGCAATATGGATTATATACACATTGTAAATATCACAATCGACTTTGACATTTTTGCTACTACATTTTTTTGGAGGGGATGTGGGGCTTTAACTTCAGGCCTGGGCACTGTCCCTGAGCTGTTTTTGCTCAAGCCTGGTTCTCAACCACTTTGAGCCACAGTGCCTCTTCCAGTATTCTGATGGTTAGCTCAAGAGTCTCATGGACTTTCCTACCCAGGCTTGGCTTTGAACTGCCATCTTAGAGTAGCAAGGATTATAGGCCTGAGCACCCAGCTCTTGGCTTAAAATATTTGAAAGAAATATTCTCATGACTTTTCTAATGTGGATTTCCCTATCACCCACTCACCTTTGCTCTTTGGCTACATCCTCAGGTGCCTTCATTGTTCTTCCACATGTTTTTAAAGCAAAGGGGAGGAAAGATAAAAGTCAAAGAGTGTATTAGATAATTTTATAACAGCAGTAGGGCTTGAACTCAGGGCTTCAGGCTTGCTAGGCAGGTGCTCTACCACTTGAACCTCCCTCCCAGCCCGTTTTTGCTTTGGTTATTTTTCAAATAGGGCTTCATGTTTCTGTCCAGACCTAGCCTAAAACAGTGATCAGAGAATCCACTTGGGATCTACTTCCTGAGTAGCTGGGATTATAGTATATACAACCATGCCTGGCCCAAAATAATTTTTAAATTAAGTATGTCAATGCATAAAGTATGCACACTATCCATTTGGGTCCATTCTATTTTGTAAAGGCCTCCTTGAGTTTCATACAATACCTAAAGTAGCTTATTTCACTATCACCACCTTTGTGTGTTATTTGACAGATAATATGAGCAAAGTACTTCTGCACATGATCAGGACATTTCTCTCTTAATATTTATTTTGAATTTTAAAAATCAGTTATCTGTCTTACTCAAACTATTTATGCAAAACAATCAGGCTTTTCACTAATTATAAGTATGGCAAAAGTTCTTTATATCAGGGATAAAATGTAAAGGTTCATATCATTGATGTTCTTGACAAGAAAAAAATTAGCTTCCTAGATAAGGGTTCTCAAAAGTATTTTGAGCATGGAAATATAGCATTTCTAAAAAGGACCATCATTTTACAAAAATAGCTTTCTGAGTGTTTTACACTCACATCAGCTATCATTGGGGAGATACAAATAAAATGTTTTTTTTTCATATATAGTAACTGTAATCCTTTTCTAAAAACAAATACACACTTCGGGTTTAAAAATTCCCTTGGTGATGGGTTGGGGACATGGTCTAGTGGCAAGAGTGCTTGCTTCATATACATGAAGCCCTGGATTCAATTCCCCAGCACCACATATACAGAAAATGGCCAGAAGTGGCGCTGTGGCTCAAGTGGTAGAGTGCTAGCTTTGAGCAAAAAGAAGCTAGGGACAGTGCTCAGGCCCTGAGTCCAAGCCCCAGGACTGGCAAAAAATAAAATAAAATAAATAAATAAATAAATAAATAAAAATTCCCTTGGTGAGGTGTACAGGAAGCACCTTCTCTGTGGCACTAAAGTGTTGTGAGTTATTGTGGAGAAGCTCTGGGAATTCCTAACTCCTATCATGAAAATAGTTGTTCTACTTCTTTCTCAAGATACTCTGCAGAAGATGGTATTTAGCTCATACAAAAACTCTTAGCTATTCATGACTATATGAGGATATCACATTTGATTAATTTTAGTGTTGGTTTTGTGGTAGTTGATAGTTGGGACTCAAGCTGAACTTAGAGGCAAAACCTAGCAACAAGGAAAGACTGAGATCCCCATGGGGCTGTGAGAAAAGGCCACACTTGTCTGGCCTGGGCAAGATAGCAATGGATGGTAGTATTATAGGGCTGATGCCGAAAGGGAACTAACAAGAACTTGAAGATACATGAAAAAAGAGTTGCCATCCTGGTTGGCATTAGAGGAAGCTATAGTAAAAAGCAGTGTCTAGAATTAGAAAAGCTTATCCACAGGTAACACAAGTGATTGTACCATGGAAGTCTCACCTAGAAAACTTGGGAATTGAAACTGAGTCCAGGAGAAGAGTCATTGCTATTTGCTCAGGAGGTTGTCTTAGGGGTATACCTGAGGAGACATGACATCATGTCCTAATTTAGGGCCTAAGGAAAACATAAAGGAGATTTCCTGGGAATCCTAAGAAGCACTCCAATATGAGGATCTTAACAGGGAACAACAATACTAGTGATCCCTCATTCCCCCATTGACTAAATGGTTACTGCTTTCCTGTAGTGTTTAAAGTGAGGAAACAATTCAGTGTAGCATTCTTTTTTCTAAATTTAATTTTATTGTCAAGATGACGTACAGGGGGGTTACAGTTACATATGTAAGGTAGTGAGTACATTTCTTTTTATACTTGTTACCTCCTCCCTCATTTTTCTCCTTCCTTCCTTCCCCCACCACACCCCCAAGTTGTACAGTTAATTTCCAACGTATTGTCTTGTATCGTTATTGCATTGGTCATTCTTTTTTTTTTGGCCAGTCCTGGGCCTTGGACTCAGGGCCTGAGCACTGTCCGTGGCTTCTTTTTGTTCAAGGCTAGCACTCTGCCACTTGAGCCACAGCACCACTTCTGGCTGTTTTCTGTATATGTGGTGCTGGGGAATTGAACCCAGGGCCTCACGTATAAGAGGCAAGCACTCTTACCACTAGGCCATATCCCCAGCCCGGTCATTCTTAAATAAGTTGAATCCTCTTGAATTCCACTAGAACTTCAGATAGAGCTGGAAAAATATTGGCTCACTGTAGAACTGGAAAGATACCTACTAGGAGCTAAGATAGGGCAGAGGAACAGTTAGGAGTGCTTATGCTATGTAAAATTCAGAATCCACATGCAGTGCAGTCAGGTAAAATGATTCCTAGTTCTTTAAAGTTAAACTAGGTTTTAAAGTATGTGACAGTTATGGAGAAAGTGAAAAGGAGCATTCATACAACATACTACTTATTTAGCATACAATTTATTTATCATTGCAATTCCTGTGCTGTGCTAGAAGTACACAAGAGGCAAGCCTGTTGGTATACTTTGAGTCTATGTCTTAGCATTTGCCTAAAGAAGATGGAAAGCTGTCTTCCCAAGATTGTAGTATTTTAGAGTTAAAAGACATGCTAGATTCTCACATTATTACAAAGAATTGAAAGAGAGAACCTTTCCAACTCTTAATATGAAGACAGCATTACCCCACTACCAAACCAGACAAGGACACAACCAACATCCCTGATGAACACAGATGAAAAATCCTCTATAAAATACTTGCAAATTGAACTTAATAACACATTAAGAATATCATACATCATAATCAGTCAGGTTTCATTCTCGAGATGCTAGGACAGTTCAATGTATACAAATCAGTATTCATAACATATCACATAAATAAAGGACAAAAATCACAAGATCATCCCAACAGATTTAAAGAAAGTGTTTGATATAATTCAATACCCCTTCATGATGAAAGCCCTGAACAAATTATGTGTAGAAGGGTCATTCCTCATGTAATAAAAGCCATATATGATCAAGACATAGTCAACATCACACTGAAAGTATGTGGGGAAAATATTTTCTCCATAATCAAGAATAAGATAAGGATGTCCACTTTCATATCTCTTATTCAGTATAGTACTAGAAATTTTAGCCAGAACAATTAGGTAAGAGAAAAAAAAATAAGAAGCACACAAAGGGGAAAGGAAAATGTCAAATTATTTCTGTTGGCAGATGACAAAACTGTATACAGAGAAAAATCTAGAGTCTACAAATGACTATTAAAATGGATAAATTTATTCAGCAAAATAGCAGGATGGCAAATAAGTACACAAATTAGTTACTTCTGTACATCAATAATTTTCTTAGAAAGAAATTATGAAATACATTCATTATAATTACAGAAAATAAAGTACTTAGAAGCAAACTTAACTGTGAAAGTGGAAGACTACAGTAAAAAAAAAACTAAATGCAGTAGGAAAAAAATAGAGGGCATTAGAAGGTGGAAATGCATTCATATTCATAGACTTGAACTAGTACTGTTTAAATATCCCTACTATCCAGACCAATGTGCTGATTCAATGAAATCCCAATCAAACTTCTAATGACATTCTTAACAAAAAAATCCTAAAATTCCTAATTGATATAGAAGCACAAAACACACACCAAGTTGCCAAAGCAATTTTGAACAAAAGACGAAACATGGATGCATCACAATACTAGATTTCAAGGAATACAAAGATGATCAAATAATACATGAAAGCATTTAGAAAATTATCAAATGGCATGCACATATGAAAATTCATCCTTTGATAGGAAAAATAGGAGTACAGATTCTTTGCATGAGGTCCAGGCTAGAGTTTTGCATTGAAAATGCACAATAATTGTTCCTGTGCCTATCACTCTTTCATTGAAAACTTTCCGAAATAAGAATACATAAGTATTAACTGCTCTCTCTATAATTTCTGCTAGTTAATAGTGCAAGAATATAAACATTTCAGAATTCTGTGTGCATTTCTTGAAAATATTATGAAGGGTGATCCTATATAACTTTTGCATTGTAAGAATCAGGACATTGTTTAATTCTCCATATTTTAGCACCTTGGATTTTTATTCCTATGAAATGCTTTTATAGACCAAATTGAAATGTCATATTCCATTCTGTGAAGACTCTTAAAAATTCCTCTAAGAAGATACTTTCTCCTTTCTTGGGATCTGATGATTTCTGCTTGGTCTTCTCTTTGAGCAGTGTTGAGTTAGTCACCCTTTCCCTGTCTTGCCATTAGATTCTGAAATAAGATTCATACCAATAGTCTATAAGTCTCAGCAATATATTGTAAATGATTTGTAGGATTTGATTTTGTCAAACCCAGACAGGTTAATGTTTTCAAGAATAATTCATTTAAAATTATTTTTTTCTAGTGTGAGCTCAAACTACTGTTTTTATTATGTCTTTCTGAGTTGACTTTTTTTTTTCACTGCAATGGTAGCATAGGTAAATTATACAAATCAGGAAATATTAGGGGAAAAATTCCCTGCTAATATTTTGGTAAGAGTCACTTGCAGGGCTGAGAATATGGCCTACTGGCAAGAGTGCTTGCCTCGAATACATGAAGCCCTGGGTTCATCAGTACCACATATATAGAAAATGGCCAGAAGTGGTGCTGTGGTTCAAGTGGCTGAGTGCTAGCCTTGAGCAAAAAGAAGCCAGGGACAGTGCTCAGGACCTGAGTTCAAAGCCCAGGACTAACCAAAAAAAAAAAAAAATGGTCACTTGCATTCAGTATTGTCTTTGACCGCAAATTACACTTGAGGTTGTCTTTGTAGGTGCATTACAAAATAAGCACTAATGTTTACAATGAGAGTTTGAATGAAGCTCTTCAATTTTGATTCCTTAAAAGTCTCACACAAAATATTTCTTAACTTTCTTTACTGGGGAACATTTAATAAAGTGATGCATGTGTTTTGTTGCCAGCATTGCTGATGGGTAAGATGATAAAAAGAAAAAAATATTCATCCTCCTGCACTTCTTGCACCTGCACAAGGCTGTCTTCTCTAACATTCTCAGCCAGGGTGTAGCAGATGCATCTGCTTTACAAGTTAACTGAAAGAATTTGTTTATAAACCCACTGAAGAGCTAAATGAAGCAAACTGCATTATGTACATGCTAATTACATTTCATTTCAGCTGAAAGCTTATTACAGATACAACATTTTTAAAAACTGACTTTTTAACTTTGTTTACATCCACTTCTGCTTTGACTTCAGCCCCTACCCGATGCTTTTCTCCATAAAACTCAGAAAAAGGGTGCAAACACTTGACTGGTGGATGCTATGGTATTATTGGTTAATTCTCCCTCAATCCTATTTGCTAATAAGAAATGGCTTTAATCTAGTCATCTGTGCTTACTCTAAGGGACTCCTTAAAAATCCAGAAATGCACTGTCTTCTACCTGCCTTTTAACTCACCACTTCCTGAGGGAAGTTTATGTCTTTTACAAACACCACGTGATTGGAGAGATAAACAAGCTCATTCTCCAAAACACACATACCTGAGCAAACCATCTGTCTTCAGCATATCAACTCAACTCTGCTCACTGCCCAGTAATTAAGGTTTGTGTTGATTCATAGTAAGACCTGTGTTGACTTCCCCAACTCTGCTTGGCGATCTCATAGTCCTTTCCTTTTCAGTAGTCTGCACTCCACACCATCTCTATCATTGCAGAGTAATTAAATGTGGCCAATATTTGTTGCTACTTTCCAAAACAGTCACCTGCAAAATCACCTTCCTATAGAGTGACTCCCAGTCTGCATGATGTTTAGTTTACCTCATTCATTTAGCATTTCTTTTTGGTAAGATTAGAATCCCCTGTCTTTTGGTATTGAGTTTACCTCTTCCTCATGTCTCCACGCTGCAACATGCACATGCTACTTTGGGAGGTCATCATCTGTTTATCAGTGGCAGAGGTAATGATTATTGGGACATGGCCGACTCACTACTGTTTATTTTCATCATTGATCTTCCTAAGTAGCAATTGTCAGAGTCTTTGGGACTCACTTGGCATCTACTAAAATCTCCAAAGGGGTACAATATGATCAAACTCTTTCTATAAAAATCTGAATGCAGTATCTGCCGTAGACTCAAAGTGATGGCTCAAAAGCTTAGTCCTGGTAGAGGCCATGGTTTCGAGCAGACTATGCTAGAAGTCCTGCTTTTCTTTTTTTACCACTGTGAACTCATGGGAAAAACATAGCAGTTGGTGTCATTTAAGAATGTTTTTGATGAAGTAGTAACAGTTTAAAATTTGGATAAATCCTAACTCTTGAGGATGACAAAATGGGGCTTATACATAAAACTGTTCGCTGAATACTGAAGTATAATACACATCTGAACAGATATTGAGAGACCTTTTATTTTCTTTTCATTGAAAGCCATTTCATTTGAAAGAATGACTGACACACTATGGTTATTCATACGTAGGTATGTGGAAGACATTTTGTCAAAAAAGAACAAAGTGAACTTGTCACTTCAAGGAAAACATCTGACAGAATTTGTTGCCAACAGTAAAATTTGAGCTATCAAAAAAATCTGAATTTTGAAAAATTTTGTATCTGCACTGTGAGCTTGATAGCTTCCCAAAATGTAAAGGCTTATCTGGCAAGACTTAGTGTGATATAAATTAATATGATATTGTATTAGGAACCTGTTAACTTTGAAAAAAATGTAATATGAGGACAGTTTTCCAAATGACCAACTTATGTCATTACAAAATCAGATAAAGGGTCCATTCAACATGGAAAACAGACCAAGTGATTTTAATGTGTTGGTATAAGAACATGAATACTTCATTAGTATATTTCCATATTCCTCGTAGGAAGTGTGCTTTAGTAAACTGTCACTCACTGAGTTTTGGTATACTATCAAAGTATAACAATAAATATTCAAAAGTAATCTTTCCTAGCTGCATACTTGTGAAAAACTGGATCTTCTTCACATACAACTGTAAAAATGAAATAGATAACAATTTGCAGAGGCTTATGCGAGTTTCTACTTGTGTTAAGGCATGTTAAAAAGATTTGTAAAAAGAAAAAATAAAGTATCAATTAATTATTATTTTAATTAATTAATAATTTTTAAGCATTCTGTTTTAATTTCTAATATGGCAGGTGCCATAAGACAAAACCTATATCAATAAAAAGTTCATTAGGGTTATCAATAATCTTTAAGAGCATGAAAGGATCATAAGACCCAAAAGTTTAAGGACTCCTACTCTCAATCATGCCTTGGCCTGGACAGTAAAATTAGAATAGCTATTATCTCTGCAATGTTACCATGTCACAGCCGTCTATACATCTAGGTTTTGTATTTATATACCCAATATTTAATACTTAAATTTAAAATATTTTAAATCTTGTGTATCTTAATAAACAATCTATGTAAAATCCAATTGTGAAATTTGGGATTTGTTAAGTTGATGAAGTGTTGGTGATCTTGTGAAGAGCGTTTGTTCAGCTTTCACTGGATAAAGTAGATGTTCATGAGATCAAGTTGATAATCATGCTGTTCAGGACACAAAGTGCTGGCTGATCTTTCTGTTGGATCTAGCAGTTATGAAGGAGGGGCACTGAAGTCTTAAGCTACAGCAATGAATATGTCTATTTCTATCAGTTTTGTCTTATGTGTTTTTAATCTCTTGTTAGCTATATACACATTAATGATTATGTTGTCTTGGAGAAACGACCTCTTTTTTATTTTTATCTGAATAATTATTTATTTATTGTCAAAGTGATGTGCAGAGGGGTTACAGTTTCATACGTAAGGCAGTGGGTACATTTCTTGTACAATTTGTTACCTCCTCCCTCATTTTCCCCCTCTCCTTTCCCCTCTCTCCCCATGAGTTGTTCAGTTGGTTTAATCCAAATGGATCAAAGACCTCAAAGTAAAAACAGATACCCTGAAAACACTACAAGAAAGAATAAGAGAAACACTTGGGCTCCTTGGCACAGGACAAAACTTCCTTAACAAAGGGCCAGAAATGCAACAAAAGGTTGGACAAATAGGACTACATCAAACTGCAGAGCTTCTGCATGGCAAAGGACTTAGCCTGTAAGATAAACAGAAAGCCCACGGACTGGGAGAAGATACAATGGACAAAGGCCTCATATCTAAAATATATGCAGAACTAAAAAACTTAAATTCCTCCAAAACAAAACTGCAAAGAACCAACAGCCCACTCAACAAGTAGGCTAAAGACTTAAAAGACTTAAAAAGAGACTTCTCTGAAGAGGAAATGAGAATGGCCAAGAGACACAAGTGCTCTACATCACTGGCCATAAAAGAAATGCAAATCAAAAACAACATTGAGATTCCACCTCACTGCAGTAAGAATGTCCTTTATCAAGAAAACTAACAATAACAAATGTTGGAGGGGATGTGGCCAAAAGGGAGCCCTACTTCATTGTTGGTGGGAATGTAAACTTGTTCAGCCACTCTGGAAAGCCATGTGGAGAATCCTCAGAAGGTTAAACATAGAACTCCCCTATGACCCATAAGCCCCACTTTTGGGCATCTACCCAAAAGACCACAAACAAGAACACACTAAAGCCACCAGCACAACAATGTTCATCGCAGCACAATTTGTCATAGCTAAAATATGGAACCAACCCAGATGCCCTTTAGTAGACAAGTGAATCAGGAAAATGTGGTACATAATATCACAATGGAATTCTATGCCTCTATCAGAAAGAATGACATTGCTCTATTCATAAGGAAATGGAAGGCCTTGGAAAAAAATTATATTAAATGAAGTGAGCCAGACCCAAAGAAACATGGACTCTATGGTTTCCCTCAGAGGGAATAATTCGTACAGGTTTAGGCTAGTCACAGCAGATCACAAGAGCCCAATGGCTATGTCCTTATGAACACATAAGATGATGCTAAGTGAAATGAACTCCATGTTATGGAAACGAGTGTTATATCATTGTTGTAATTATTTTCAACATGCCATGTGAAACCGTAGCTTTTTTGTTGTTGTTGTTGATCCTCTTGTATCCCCTTCCTGTGGTTGTCCCCGCACTATCACTGTATCTCATCTGAGTATCCTGGATGCTGTATATATTTGTATTAGAACTATGGAAGTGAAAAGGAGTATCAAAATCGAGAGACAAATGATAAAAAGACAAATGACTCCAAAAGCAATACTTGCAAAACCATTTGGTGTAAACCAACCAATCTCTTTTTTATGATGAATGCTAATTCTTTATTCCTGATGATTTTCACTGCTCTGAAATAAACTTGTTCTGAAAGTAATATGGCTGTTCTAGCTTGCTTTTTATATGACTTGTCTTTTTCCATTTATTTACTTTTAATCTATTTGGTCTTCATATTAAAAGTAGATTTCTCACAGGCAACATAGAGTCTGTTTTATCCATTTAACAATCTCTGTCTTTAATACATGTATTTGCCAGTAACACAGTGACTTGGTGAACTTGGATTGATATCTATGAATAAATGTCCTATTTAATGTTTTCCTTTTATCTCTTCACCCTCTTTCTCTGCCTTTCTTTGTTTTAATTAAACATGGCATAATAATTCCATCTTAACTTGATCTATTATTATACCCATTTTAGTTCTTTTGAAAAATTGAAAGATTGCTCTACAATTCTTTGCCTTTAATTATTTATTTTTATTACTTTTGAATAGTTGTGCAAAGGTTTCAATTCAATTTATGTGTGCAGTGCATCTTGATAAGTGTCAAACTTTTTAAACTAAAGTTACATCTACCTTCAAACACCACCACAAATGATATTCAGTGTGCTGTCTTAAGACAAACGGTTCCTAGGTCTTTACAGTCTTTTGTGACATTGCTGCCCTTCATTTCTCTTTGACATGATGCAAAGTTAAAATTCTATGTTAAGTATTTTCATTTGAGATCAATTACAAATAAGAAATAAAGAACAGATTTATCTTCCATTCCTCCTTTCTCTATATCAATCAAACGTTCTGACTTGTATAAACATCCTTCTTCCTGAAAAGTTCCTTTCAACATTTCTTGCAGTGTACATTTACTGATGATTTTTTTTTCTCCTGAGTATTTGTCTACCTAAGAACATATTTCTCTACCTTTGGAAGATAATTTTGATGTATACAGACTTCTAGATTGGTGAGGGAATGGGGCTCAGAAATGTATTTATTCAGTTCCTCTGTCCTTGTTTTCATGGTTTCTGATGAGAAAGATCCTATAATTCTTGTCTTTATTCTTCTATGATAAAGATGTTTCCTCCTTCAGCTTTTCTTCCAAGTTTCTTTTTGTTTGATTTGTTATAGTTTGAATAGTACAGATCTACTTTTTTTTTGTTTGTTTTATTTTCTTGTGTTTCTGAAGTTCGTGATCATTTGTTTTTGTGTATATTCAGGTTGGAGTTTTCTGGGCTTCTAGATCTTTTAGATGGGGTCTATCAATTTTGTAAACTTCTCAGCCATGAGTCCTTCAGATTTTTTTCTTTCTCTGCTCTATCCTCTATGTCTTCTTTTGGTACTTTATTTATATAGATGTTACTTCTTTTGAATTTTTTCTACTGTTCTTGGAGACATTATTCTATTATTTTGTTTTGTTTTCACTTTTTCTTTCTTTACTATTCCAGTTTAGGAAGTTTCTTCTGGCTTATCTTCAAGTTCACTGATTTCTTTTTCCTCTGCAATGGCTTCCATGAGCTGGGATGTAGTTCTGTTCAAGTTTTTCCCACAGCAATTCTTTGCTGTGGAAAACACTATGATCATATATACAATGGTTACTCTTCCCCTTCTCTCAGAATCATGAAGAATAATTTCAGATTCTTACTGTAAGAAGCTGGTAGTGACCTTAGAAATGAAAACCTCAGTCCCCTTAAGATTGTCTTATAGGATGGGCTTCCTTCATGCTAGCACTCTCTCATTTTATTTTCTATGTATGCTACCATATTGAAGCCTATCATCCAGCAATACAAAGGGAGACCTCCAGCTCATAAGGAACTGAATCCTGCCAGCAACCATGTGAATCAATTTGGAAGTTGATCCCTTTCCAGTGAACCCTTTATATAAGACCACAGACCCTAGGTCAACACTTTGATTGCAGATATTTAAAAGAGATTAAAGATTCAACTAAGTAAGCCATGGCCAATTTTTGACCCACAGAACTTGTGGAATAATACATGCAGGTTGCTTTACACTGCTTTTGGTATACTTTGGTATGCAGTAATAAATAAATAATATAATCTATCCCAGAAATATCACATTGAACAAAAAAAATCTGCTTGCATTTTTAATTAAATAGAAATTTATCTATTCATTGTATTTTGTTGATTTTTTTCTTACAATATGCCAGATCACTGAGTGGGGACACTTGAGATGTAATGATAAGGTAAAACAGATATTTTGCGGAATTTGGACTAACTCCAGCTGAAAATGATGGGAACCATGTGTATAAAGTTATCCATATGCATAAAGTTAGCATAGCTTACTAAAATGATATAAAAGATGATTAGAAATCACATGTTGAGAGGCATTCACTGTCCCTGGGTGATAAGTCAGCAGTCAGCCTTACAGGGCAAGAACTTTATCTTGTGCACTATGGGAGTCTCATACACACACTGGGGGCTTCTCTCATGGTGCATGCTCATCTGATACTTGTTGATTCTTCGAACAGTAAGAAATACATTCTTCCCAATGGATTCATGGATTTAATGTGATTTTGATAAACTCCAATTCGATTTTGTTTAAAAAAAGAATTCAAATATCCGTGAAAAAATATCAAAACACAAAAGTAAAAGTCAAACTTCACATTTACTCACTTATATTCAAGATGCACAAGAGTAGCCAAACTGTCTATAACGATCCCTTTTATAAATTCGTAAAAAAGTCTATTGTTTCATTTTTAAATTGGAAAAAAGACATAAAATGATTCCTAATAGAAGACAAAGCAAACAAAAAGTAAAAATTGAAAAAGTTTAAATTTGATACTAGAAAAAAGATATGTTAATTGAAATAATGAAAGAACACTTATTTTGTCTTTGAAAATTGGCAGAATAAAAAAATACATGGTTATACTTGATGCTAATGGGGATGCAGGGGCTATGAATCATATGTATAGTTTCTTAAAGTTTAAATGGCAGCAAACTTTTTGGGAGAAATAAGTGATATATATATAAATCTTCAAAACTCTAATATTGTTTGATTAAGTTAAATTGTAATATTGTTTGATTAAGTATTGTTTGAGTAAGTAATATTGTTTGATTAAGTCAAATAATGCAAAGTACCTTCCCTTCTCTTCTCTTCCCTTTCTTCTCCTTCTCTTCTCTCCCCTCCCATACCTTCCTTTCTTGTCCTTTATTCTTCCCCTTTCCTTAGTACCCTGCCTCCATCTCATCCCACCTAACTTCACCTTATCTTTCAATTTTTTTGTTTTTGTTGGGCCAGAGCTATGATCTAGCACATGAACAATGCCCACAGCTCCTTTTCTTTAGTTGTTTTTTTGCATAGAGTTTTGTATTTTATCCAAGGCTGCCCACAGACAATGATATTCCCACCTATGCTTTCTGCATAGCTGGAATTACTGGAATATACCAACACATCTAGCTGCTTTTTGTTTTTTTGAGATGATATCTTGCTAACTTTGTGTCCAGACTGGTCTGAACCATAATACTCCCAATTACTACCTTCTGAGTATTTAGGATGGCAGGCATGAGTCAGAGCACCTTGTCTCATTTTCTTATGAGGCCTAAATGACCCCACTTGAACTTCTAAATTTCAGAATCAATTAGTGGGTATACCTGTTTCTAGACCCTTCCAGTCATTGAATTTTTTTTGGGGGGGTGGGGATAGGGTAAGTAGTACTAGGGATTGAACTCAGGGCTTTGTGTTTGTTAAGCAAGTATTCTGTCACTTGAACTATACTGATCCAGAAGAACTGTGTTCTAGGGCTATAGGTTTAAACTTAAAATTTCCATTGTTTTTATGAAAAGAGTATTTCAAGAATTTAATCCAATATTTTCTAGTATTCTTGCTCATTTTATTGAAATGTGGCAGCAATTTCATTCAGTTTTTTAAGGGACATAGATTAAATGAGGGAAATCATAGGCTGCTCAGAGCGCCTGAGATATCAGAAGTAACATTGTTTAAAGTAGATGTAGTAAAACTTAGTAAAACTTGCTAAATAAAACATTGCCATATAAGAAAAAAAATTAGGTCCAAGGAAATAGTATGCTGTCGATATAGAAAGTGATTTGCTAGCCCTTGGGTGCCAAGTTTTATGTTATTACTTATTAGAAGAGATTTCTTAAAGATTTTTCAATGCTTGTCTAATACATCTCCTTATTGTTAAAATGTAAATAAATATGTAAATATTTCCAGGAAAAAGTCTAGTTTTCTTAACCATATGTCTTGGTTATTTTAGTGTCACACATAAAGTTTTCCACTGTCAGTATTTAAAATGACTTATGAGGCTATCACATATGTCCCATGGAGATAAATGAAAGATAACTAGCATGAATCTTTCTATTATCTGTTCTAGACTTTCCAGCTTAACATGTTGACTCTGCAACAATTATTGTTTAGAAAGAGATTTGGAATCCAAATTACCTGGCTTCCATTTCAGTATAAGCAAATCTGTGGACCGAAAAGATACCTCATCCTACCAGATTCTTTTTACAATAACTCATGAATCTACTTAGCTTAAACATTTGTTCTTCATTCCTCAAATCAGTTAATAGGATAAGCAACTGCTTTGAGGATTTCCTTGTTGCTCTAAAGAATTCTGTTCTGCTTTCCTCTTAGCCAAGCCTGTGAACCCTCTTGAATTTTGAATGCCCCAGTGAAGCAAATGAAGGTGAGGATTTAGCAGATGAGATTTTTGGATAACTACTGGTGAAATGTTGGGGATTCAAAGATGAGGAAGATGGTTCCTAATCTAAGAAACTCATCACTTTAGGAGAAACAAATAAACACGGCAAGTCATGAATGCTACTCGCAAGTTCCTCACCTAGAGCTAAACACTTGCTCCTCACATTCAAACTAATTGCCACATAACTTCTTTTTCTTACATAAGTTTTTCTACAACCTAGGAAGTAAAATGGCCATTGAAAACTATTTATTTAGTATTCAACTGGCTTTTACATGATGAACATACTGATCATTTTTAGTACCAACCTCTCATACATCCACAAAAGCCAGCAGAGTTCTCTCAAGCATTTCTGGACTTATGTTTAGGTGTGAAGAATTAATTGGGCAGGAGAAAACAAGGATTTGCCAATAGATAGTTTTATAACTCATCAGCAACTCCAAGATTCAATTAACTAAAGCTCAAATATTCCTCAAGTGGGATCTTGACAAAGACATTAAACAGAGTTTTAGTGATTTGTTTAAGTATAAAATTCTTCTCACTATTCTTATGATGATAAATGCTGTTTGGCTCTTTAGAAAGTAAGCCATGGTCCAAGGATAAACCGTCATGCTCAAGCTGGAAGCGTATTCCCCTAGAGGTCATTATCCTACTTCTAATTGGTCAAAAGCCAAGCAGTTTCTTTGCTGCCACTGGAAACCACTTACCCTATATAAGGAGCAAAGAGCCATCATTTGCTTATACCTGGAATGAAGATATATATATATATATACATATATGTGTACATATACACATATATGTACACATATATACACATATATACAATATATATGTGTATGTATATATATATATATATATATATATATATAGTGTGGGGAACCAAAAATTTTTGCAGATTATAGCTGAGGATGCAGAAATGTGTTTAGGCTGCAGGAGCAGACCAAGTCTTCTCTGAACATCTGTTTTATATTGAGACAGCAATTACTGGATAGTTGAGAGGGGAGCTAGGAACGACACCCCAACTCAGGGTACTCTGAATGTGTAAGCTGAACTGCATATTCATATGCATGTTAGAACTGACATTTCTTATGTTTCCAATGTTAAATTTCCTTTATTGAGTCTCTAGAAGACATCCAGGAGTCTCCAACAAAACAGAACACATAAAACTGCATAAACTAGAGATCATCACAGTATATGAATGGGAGCTCAGGAGCTATGGCCATACTTTAGTTGCCCTGTGAAGACTCCTAGGAATGATGAAGTATGGTGGTTGGATTAGTACCATGCCATTCATCATCCCAAGGAAAAGAAATGTAGTGGTGCCACATTGGAAATGAAAGGTATTGGCATGTGTGTTCCTAGAAATTATATCTTCCATATTTATTATTCAAAAGATGCAGGTGTAGGTTTTTGAACAGTGGCCAAGGACAATGTGCCTAACTGGCAGCAGTTCCTAAGTGAGTCATGTTTCACTGTCTGTCGGTTTTTATAACTGTTTTCACTACTAATTTACTTCTGTGGTACAGTGTGCAATTAGCTCTATTGTGGAAGCAGCTGTCTTCAGTTTTTACAATGGCACTTGCCCCTTTGGCTTGCGCTGAGCTTGTTGTGGTTCTGCTGATGTGATGATGGGAGTTGTAAAGTGGTACCTCTTTGAGCCACAGTGGCATGGAATCATCCACACACACGGGATTCTTGCTTACTCACTGCTACTTTAATGCTATTCCTCCCAACTCAGCTAAGAGACTCACAATGGAAGTTGCCCCTGTAAGTTCCCATAACACCCTGTGGAGGGTTGAACTGGTGAGCAAGTCTGTTGTTTTACAAATTCTGTTTGTAAGTGACAGCTAGTTCAGAGTTGAGATGATGAGGTATGGTAAGCAGAATAAAAAGGTTACATTTGGTTCACTTTTAAGACATGAGCTGTGACTCACTAGTGCCAAGATGAAGTGCATGTGAAGCAAATACTAGTGTGTAAACAATAAAAAAAAACTTACTTAAGGATTGCAGTTGGCTGGAATATGTGTATATGCTCTGATTTCTTCTGCTCTTTGAAAGAGCATATGATATTTTAATGAGTTACCATGTTCTTTATTCTCAGTCTCAGGTCCCTTCTGGTGTCCAGCATTCTCCAGCAAACAGAGAGGAATGTCTTATGCTGAGTTTCTCTTTCCTAAGTCAAGCCAATGTATGAGATCTCCCTTCCAAATATAAGTCTTTGGAATCTTGTTACCTGACTATGGTCCCTAGACCAAGAGTAGTGAGGGAGCATATGGTCCCAGCTGACAAGTAGTCCCACAAAACTCAGTGTTCTCCTTTGGAATATCCTAGGTCAAGGGACAAGCCAAAGTCTACAGGCATCTATGGAATATAGCAATTAGCCTTGATTAACCTCTGTGGTCATGAAGCCATGCAGAGACCTCACCCAGCCTCTGGGCCCATCACATATCCCTGCCCAACTACAGATATAAAACAACCATCCTTCCCAGCCAGGAAGAAAACCTAAAACTCTTTCCGGTTTGAGAAGATGCCCAGCTATCAATCTGATCTGATAGTAATGCAGAAAGGCCAGCCTTAATGTGACCTATGAGCACAGGAGAAAACCCAACGTACAGAACGCACTACCAAGAATTATTTGTTTAAGCTTACTATCAGCTAGCCCATCCAGCATCCCAAGCCAAAGAGTTAAAGTCTATTATCATCAATAAGTATTTTAAAAGGTCAGAAAAGTTGATTATCCTCTCATGTATAGGCATCCAATGTAAGGACAAGAGAGCATGATGAATATTCAGAGCTACATTATCAGAAAGAAAGAAAAAGAATTAAAAGAGGCTCATAAAGATGATGGGATATCATCAAGGGAGCTAACTTTTACAAATAGGAATTTATAAAGAAAACAAAAAGAGAGAAAAAGGTACAGAAAGCATGTTGACGGTAATAACAGCTGAAAAGTACCAAGATCTTGTGGAAGGATGATGACAGCCAAGTATAGAGGACTCAGAACTCACAAATCAAATTGAACCTAAAGAGGAGTCCATGAAAACACATTATAATCAAATTATCAAAACTCAATAACAAACATATTAAATGCAGCAAAACATGATATTCATGGGAGCCTCAATATGGCTGTCAATGGTGTTTTTAACAGAATCTCTATTGAGGAGATACTGGTACTATGATTCATTCAAAGTGCTGTGGGGGGAAATCTACCAACCAAGAATGCCTGGCAAAGTGTCTTTTAGAAAAGAGTACAAAATCAAAGCTTTCTCAGACAAACAAAAGCAAAGAGTCTGTTACTACTGGGCCTGCTTTGCATAAGGGTGGTTTTTAAAAAACAGAAATCAAAGGCTTCTCATTAATAACAGTAATATGTAAAAGGGTAAAAATGAACATGGTGTATGTAACACATAATCATACCCAGAATTCTCTAGTACTGTGAGACTAGTGTATAAAGCAATTTTATCACAGTTAGAATGGTTGAAAGAATAAAACTATTAAAATGGTTGCAGTTACTTCAAATTAAAGGATAAATTATAAAAGGCAACATTTAACATTAAAATGGGGAGTAATTAAGGTGTAGTATGCAATTAAAGACAAGTTGTCAGCCTATAGAAGCCTGTCTTAATGATAAGATGTTTTATGGCACTTCATGGAAAACACAAAGAAAAAAGTTACAGTGGCTATATCACATGTCAGATAATGGTTCATATACAAAAATTATCAGGAACAGAATATAGGGAGAAAATAAATAATTTAATTTTAAAATGAGCAAAGGATCTAAACAGACTTTTCTCAAAAAGAAGATAAAATAGCCAATAGATATAGTGGGAAATGATCAGCATCAATAATGATTGAGGAAATGGAAATTCATATTGCAATGAGAAATCACCTCACATCTGTAAGAATGAAATACATGTCATTGACTGAAATCAATACCTGTATTCCCAAATTCATTGCAATATTATTTACAACAGCTAAGATACAGAATCTAAATATTCATCATCAAATGAATTGATAAAGAAAATGTGATGTACCTATGGAAATGGAATACTATGTAGCCTTTTCTTTATTTGGCTGTTTTTTTTTTTTTAATGTAACCCAGACTGGCATCAAACATACCATATAGCCTAGTCTGGCCAAGAACTCCTGATTCTCCTGCCTTAAGGGCTGAGTTGCAAGCTTTGCTACTACATCCACTACTTAACCTGTAAAAGGGTGGAAATTCTATCAATTTATATTCTATCATATGAATCTAAAGGATATATGCCAAGTGAAATAAGACAGGCACAGAAAGACAAATAGTGCATCATCTTACTTGTATGTGTAATTTAGGAAATTTGAGCTAATAGCAGTAGAGACTAAACTGATGGTTGCCAGAGGAAGGGGTGTTAGGGGTGTTAGGGAATAGGGAGTTGTTGATCTAACAGTTTCAGTTCGACAGGATAAATAGACTTTTAGATATATCACACACTAGTCAATAATAGCATATTTCAACATGTAGTAGTCAATAACAATATGTTTCAAAATAACTGAGCAAATTTCAAATTGCTCACTGCAAAAAAAATGATAGGTAAGTGAGGTGACAGATATATTAATTACTTTGATTTAATCATGGATATATATATATATATATCACTGTATCCCTTAAATGTATGCAATTATGACTTGACAATCAAAAATATTAATGGTTATTTTAAAGTGAAATAATATACTATTTCTTGTGGAGTTGAAGTAGAAAACATGGAACATGCTACGTGGCTCTATAATTGAAGAAGGCTAAATAAAGCAATTCCTCAGATTCATATTTAATTGTTTAACATACCTGAGTGACTTTAGAATAGCTTAGTACTGTGTTAGTGAGCACTTGATAATGGCAAATGCAATTACCAACTGAAGTGCATTAATATTTTCAAAACTGCATTTATTACTTTGATTGCAAATGGTTTATTATTTCATTCATAAGCTGTAATTTTATTCTTTGCACTCATCTGATGGACATTATTGTGGATTTTGTGTTTATTATAATATTCTTAACTATCATGTTGCAACACCTGGCTTA